>NC_056729.1:1157139931-1157439931 GCF_019279795.1 Protopterus annectens | reverse complement strand
AGTGGGGGGTTCAAGCCAGTTTAGCTCTGTGAGAGCATTGCAGTGGTAGGAATGACATGATGAGCCTGTGGCAAATCTAGTGATTTTTGCAATAATAGGACTGAAGCTTGGTTTTAAGTGTCAAGTGCAGATTGGTGAAAATTGGAGCACCATGCAATAGAGGAGGGATTAAATAGGTGTTGGTTAGTGTTCTTTTGGTGTTAGTGTCCATGAATTATTTGTGTCTGTAGAGTGTTACAACCTTGAAATGCATTTTTTATGTATGTGTAGGTCAAATGTGAGTTTATTTTCTGTGGTGACACCTAATAGTTACTACTTTAATCTCTGTTTGGTTTTGGGAGTAGAATTTGAATTCAGAAGAGAATGTTTTAGGAGTGAAAAGTAAAAATTTAGTTTTCATGGGGTTTAGCAGTAATTGTGCATCATTTATCCATAATTCAATTGAGGTGAAGGCTTTCTGTGTTTTCTGCAAATTATCTGATATATTGTTAGATAAAGAGATAATGGTGGTGTCATCAGCATAATGGATTAATGAGCTTTGATGGGGGGTGTAGATTATTAATGAAAATATTGAAGAGGAGGGGTGTCTAAGAATGGACCCTTGTGGGAATCCAGATTTATTAGTCTGATATCATGATAGGCAACTTTGTCATTTTACACACTGTTACCTGTTGGTAAGGTAACTGTTAAACCATTGTTGGGAGGGTACTGAACATCCTAGCAAGGAGATTTGCTGAAGAAGTTTATTGTGTGATACTATGTCAAAGGCATTTGATACATCTAGTAGTACTACTGAGGTGAATAGGTCAGAGACTCTGGCCTTGTTAACTGTATTGGTGAAGGAGATGAGGCCAGTTGTCATGCTGTGTGCTGGCCTAAAACAATGTTTAGTAGTTGTATCTCTATACACTTTTTGAGCAGTTTGGATAGAGGAGATAAGATAAAGATAGGTCTATAATTTGTTAGCTCATTGGATTTGCCTCCTTTGTGAAGAGGGCTAATGATACCTTTCTTCCAAAGGTTAGGGACATGGGATTCCTTGAAGGAGTGGTTGATAAGAATGCTGACTGGATATACAATTGATTCAGCAGCAAATTTTAGGTAGTCTGCAGGGAGATTGTCAGAGGAAGAGGAACATGGTGTTAGTTTGAGAAGAAGTTTATGTATAAGTTTAGTGGGTACAGGTTACAGAGGTAAAAGAGGGATCTGAGTGTTAGGTGTTGATGTATTTAGATGGTGCAGAGACGTGGGTGCATTTTCTTTGTAGGTTATTTGAGAGGAGGGTATGGAATTATCTGTGGAGTTAGTGCTTGTGGCAGAGTTAATGCCTATAATCAGTTTCTCTATGCTGTCTATAAAGTGACTATTAAACATATCAGCCAGTTCAGTTGGTGTCTTGTCTGTGTTTGGGGATGGGTTTTATGTGGACCCAGGGATAATTAGTGATGAGATGGTTTTCCAGAATGTTTGAGTCATTTTATGATTGGATATTTGTTGTAAAAAAATAATGCTTTTTATTGGCATTAACTAATCTTTCTGCTTTATTTCATAGTTGCCTATAGTTTTGAAGATTAATGTTGTTTTACTCTTTTGCCAATCTTTCCATGCTCTGTCTCAGATTTGTAGTATTTGTTTAGTGGATTTGGTTAGCCAGGCAGTGTGGTTAGTCTTTGTTCTTTTTGTTCTGAAAGGGGATGAATTATTGAGCGTGTCTAAGAATAGTTTGCTGAAATAGATGACAGCATCGACTAGAGGTAAGGTTTTTAACATAGACCAGTTTTGTTTGTGTCTTTCGGCTTTTCCCAGTTAGGGGTCGCCACAGCAGAACTCCAGTCCGCTAATGATTGGTAGTGGATTTTTACATACTGGGTTACCAGCCCTGACGCACAACCTTCAACGAAGGCACGCCCCATTCACATATGCCTCCACACAGAAGACGACCTAGCTAAGAATCGAACGGGACAATGTCATAGACCAGTTGAGATATTTTAATATACTGTTAAAAAGATTTTGGCTAAGGTTTGTCAGGTTTCTGGATGTTTTGTAGGTATGGGCTCTGGATTTTTTTTTGAGGTGATTCTATAAGTAGAAGCTGGTAGGTGGTAGCTTAAGGTATTGGGGAGTGTGTTAGAGTTAGAGAATTTGAGTGGATCAGGAGACAAGAATCCAGTCTAGGACAAAATACAGGTTACTAGTGTCTTGTTTTTTAGTAAATGTGAATATAAGCTGTGCATAGCAGTAAAGATTAATACTATTTGTTGGTAAGTCCAAGGATATGTTATGTCAATTGATATTAACATCTCCCATGGTGATTGTTTCATTGGAGATGTTTTATGACATCAGAGAAAGAATGTCTTAAGTATTGGAATATTTTGGCCTGGGGGTATGTATATTACTATTGTTTGGTGCTGTTTATTTTTACTGATGCAATGAGAATCTCAGCATTATTGAAAATGGGAATAGGTTTGCATAAAGGTTGAATTGTATATGCACTAGGATAAATTAAAGCTACTCTGGACTTTTTATGGATTCTATTGTTTCTTAGTATATTAAACAATGGTGGCAGAATGTTGGTGTCCTTGATGCTTTGATGTACACTTTTAACCAAGTTTCAGTAAAAGCCAATATCTCTAGGGAGTATTGCATCAGCCAGGAATGAAATTCCTTTAATTTGTTACATATGCTGCATATGTTTAGGGTGACTAATAGCATGTGATTTGAAAGGGGTGATTGGGGGTGGTATAATTTTGTGGGGGTCCAGGATTACTGTGAATGTCATCACATTTGATTAGGGTGAGGGGGGGAGGGAAATTGTGGTTACAGTAAGTAGGTATTATGTGTATAAGTAAGGCTTGCTATAACAGTGGAATGGGTTATATGGTGATGGATAAGATCTTTCATTTTAAAGTGTAAGATGGGTTTGATTAGGCTAGCTGATATATTTGAAAAGCTATTGGCATGTTTTTCATAGTGAGTTAGTAGGGTGGGTGGGTCTGGAACTAGGTTTATTTGTGAGTAGTTGAGGGAAGTGGTAAGTGTTAGTAATATTAGGGCTACTGATGTGACTGCTGTGAGGATGGTAGTAGGTAAATGCTGTGACATTTTGTAGTATAGTAGATAAAAGAAAGATTAAGCTGAAAAGACAGGTTGCATGTGGGAAGAGAGGTGGATTAGTATGGAGGGTAGTATGTAGTTGTATGTGAATTATGCAGTGTGGTGTTTGTTGTAAATGGCATTGATGTTACGTGGAGGGGAAGGTTTGAGATGGGCAGGAGTAATTAGGGAATGAGCTATTAGAAAGACAGGGGATGGCTTGGGATTGGTTGAGAAGTAATTTGGGGAGGGGATTCTGGATGTATAACAGTAACTGGTGTGGGGTTGGTGGGAATGGGGGTAGGATAGGGGAGTGAAATGAGACCAAGCATAGCATTTTGTTAATAGGAACAACAACATTTAATATATTTTTTCTCCCAATTCCTTATCCAGGCTATATAGATTACACATTTGTTTTTCAGCTTTATGAAGTAAGAAGGAAATATGCAAATTCCATTTACCAGCCTTGGTATAATTCTGAAAGATGGCTTATTCCTTTATGGCCAGCCCACGACTGTTACCTTGCTTGTGTGACAAGGCCCAATGCTTGTTAATGAATAGCAAAGAAAACCAGTGCAAAGAGGTAAGCTGAATGAATACCATGCTCATTGGTGCAGCAAGATCTGCACAAAAAACACATAGTACTAAGGAACAGCCACAGGGAAAGATGACAAGAAGCAGAACTTGTCCATTGTGCATGCACCTCAATGAAGCTCTGCATGATCAGGCATAAAAAGAGAACTGATATGGTAGCCTTAAATGGCCATTATCAGGTATACTTATCTGTTTTTCTTTACCAAATTAAAGAGTAGAAATGGTCATAAAATGAAGAAAGGGGAAAGCAGTGTGTAGACTCTAAAGTGAAAGCTAAGGAGTGAAAATGGTGGAGGTGTGGAATGTGGAGTGTTTTTTTTATTTGTTATTATTTATTTTTTTGTGGGTCAGTTACCAATTTTATATATATATTAAGACAAGGCACATTGGGGAAGGAAATAATGGAAGCAAAAGAAAGTCCAGAGGGTTAGCGGAGGTAGAATGGGGCACACAGACAAACAAATAAGGCAGTCAAGCCCGAAAAGACAGGAACTGGCACAATGAGAATGGGCAACTCAATAGGGAAGGAGACATCAGCCAAACAGAGTAAAGACAATGATGATGGAAAAAGATTAGAAACAAGCAGGGCTAGGCATAGAACAAAAAAGAGGGTAACACCAAGAAGGTGATAGGATGGAGGCTGCACAACTGTTATACATCATAGCAGAAATCCAGTGGGAGATTATTTGCCACACTAGTCCCCCTCACCACCGGGTCCTTGCTCAGAATGAGGAGCCAATGTGGGGTACATATATGACTCAATGAGTCAGAAGAGGAGGTTGTTTAAGTGGTTAATGGGGTTATCTAGCCTGTTGTCCATAAGCTCCTCCACTATGTCCAAAAACTGTCAGTGGATAACAAAGTTGTCACCTCCATTTCCATTTTCACTGACAGGTACAAAAACACAATTGTCTGGTGCAGGGTGGCCTGTAATGCCTTATGTAGCTGCTGTAACTTGTGTGAAGGTGACTGTGGAAGCCTGGGACCCACATGTTGTATGTTTTACAAATGGTGGAGATTTTCCCAATATGAGAGGCTGACAGGCGTTGCTGCAGGGATGGGGACAGGTCTAGATGCTGCTGCATCTAACTGTAAAATGAATGTAGAGACACAAAATAATAAACAAAATAAATGTATATATGCAAATGATAGCGGGAAAGAGGCTGGGAGTAGAGGGAATTACAGATAAAATAAAAAAAGAATATATTTACTATGGTAGTATTACATGTACTGTATTCAAAAGAGCAACAAACTCCCACACTAAGTAATGATGCAAACTATGGTAGAACCCACAACTGTCACCCGTGGAATCTAGAAGCCAAACCATTAACACATTGAACCACTTGTACAATCCATCTGAAGCCTGCAGCCAAACACAGAGCTATGGCATGTGTGAGGCAAATAAATGTATAGATTCAAAGAAAAAATGCAACTCATACATAAGTTTGCATTACAGTGTTATAGGTAAAATTCAAAGAAAAAATGGAGCTCATACATATGTTTCCATTGCAATGTTAAAGTACTTTAATCATAATAACAGCAAACATCAACAAAAAATTACCACTGATGGCAGAATAGATATCTGAGAGTGAGAATCTACCCCACAACCACCATCACATCCAGTCTGTAAACCAAAAGCTTGATATGTTGAGCTACTTGTACAGTCCTAATGAATTCTGCAGTTAATGATGCATGCGTGAGACAAACATACAGATTCAAAGTAAAAATGCTGCTCGTATGTATGGTTTCATTACAGTGTTGTATGTATTTTATGCATAATTAAAACAAATACTCAGATAAAATTACAAATGATGACACAATAGACAACTGCGGGGGAAATGAACCCACAGCCATCATCACATATAATCTAAAAGGCAAAGTTTTAACATCTCTAGCTACTCGTGCTTGCTGGTTAAGAATTCTACTTAAACACACAGTAATGCCATCAGGCCAAGTATAATGAGGAAGAGGGTCTATGAGAGGAAGATAAAGATATAATGCAAAAATGCAGTTCATACATATTTTTCACTTACAGAGTTGTAGGTACTATACTCAAAGGTACCAAATCAGCAGTTATGTCACAACAGACAACTGCTGGAGGAATAAACATTGCAACCGTCATCACATATAATCTAAAAAAGAAAAAAAAAAAAAGCAAAGTCTTAACATATAGAGCTACTTGTGCAATTCCAGCAAGGCATGCATGCACAGAAGCAGTAATAGCACCAAACAGTCATTCTGTTACCTTTGAACTATGAAACATAACAGATAAGAGCTAGAATGGATAAAACCTATGCTTTTTCAGACTACAGCTACACTAGCTGAACAGATTGTTACCATTTAAACCTGTACAGTATGAAGCCCATGGACTCACCCCATTGCTCTCAAAGGTACTCTATCCTCCTTCTTCTGTACAGCTGCACATCCTCTGCAATAGCTTCAGGGGGATGGAGGGAGAAACAGGAGTAAGATCTGTGGATGGCATCCACTGGCAGCTAGTATGTGTAGGTAAGACAATGGTTACTTACAGTATATTGGTGGCACTTCAGATTGGACCTTAGCCTCCCACTGGCCAAGGAGATCATGTCATTGCTTCATGTCGATCTAATGGTGACAACATTGTTCACCCATGTGCAGGATGTAATTGACACATCACTGTCTGTGCCAAACTATTTTAGGCCTCACTCTTATGCTGAGGATCTTCATAGATCTCCTGTACAGCATGTGACTATAGTCTTTCTCTAGCAGGTAGAGAAATGTTTTACTTTCCCATTTACAGATATTCTTTGTGACTTTTTTATTGAACATGTAGAGCGAGGGGTACTGCAAGGTTAAGGCAGTTGTAATGCTGAAGGATTAAGCCTAATGAGAAAGATGCCCATCAGCAAATGCTCAGTGCAAATGTGAACATATTCAGCTTGGTCTTGTATAAAACCATTTGTCTGCTCTATAGCGCCCACATATTGCATCTATGAAAAAGTATTTTCAATAAAGACACCTGACTTTCGTGCATACGTCTGGTGGTGGATCATAATTAAATAATAAAAATAAGACCAGGACAATGGTAAAGCAGAATCTTGTAGCACCACAAAATCAACAAAGAACATAAAAATGAGTTCTGCAAATGCTGTACATATCCATTTAATAATTAAAATCAAAATGCAGAGCTTTTGGATAACAATATCCTTCTTCAGTGCTATAAACTTTTAAAAACGAATAAACTCCATTTATATAATACATTCAATTAACATAATTGGTATGGCCCACCAATCAAAACAGAGACACAATCAAGACACAATTATCTTTCTTAAAGTTACAGCTGATGTAACATTATCTTAAACATATTTGTTTATGCTTAAGCACAGGTTTCAAACTGACATTTGCATTTATGCCAGGTGTTTTTATCGGGTCTATATCACTTCATCGAAATGCCTGAAGTTCAAACACCATATCTTCGAACTTCAAACCACAAACTGCAAAAACATCAAAGTCTTAAAACAGTGATTTTTTTCCCCAGGGAAAAAAAAAACTGTTCCAAGAAACACACACGCAACACATACACACCAAAACAACATCAATCCACACACATACACTCAAAATCCTACAGCTAACCCTACACTAAACTGAACATACACTACTACCTATCCACTTACCTTAACCCTAACCCTAAGGTCCATCACTATTGCCACTCACCTGACTGGCGCCCTAACCCTAACTAACCTATCCCGCCCTAACCCTAAAGTCTTTCACTATCGCACACCCACCTCACCCGCGCCCTAACCCTAACTCACCTAACCCATGCCCTAACCCTAACATCCACACAATCGCACACTTACCTGAACTCAACCCATAACTTCTCACCACAGTCCTGATACTCACAAAGCCACAGAAACGGCCCACTGAATTCTTTCCCTGGGAAAGAATTTGGTGGGCCACGGCTTCACGATTACCATGAACATCTGGTATTCGATATTCAACCATTTCGACGGACTGATATAAACCCTTTTTTATCTGCCTGAAGCATAATGATCCATTTATACTCAAACATTTCAAGCTTGTTATCCAAATCACCTCCTCTATAGTTATTAGAAATAACTTCAATAACCCTAAATACAAAGGTATGTTCATTTCCATTTTCCATAGTGTTTAGCTAGAGCATTAGTTTGTATAGATCTATGGACGTCAGATCTGTGTTCAGTAATATGCTCTTTTAATTTTCTACGAGATTTACCCCATAAAAAGTACGTTTCACACATTTTGTAATGTAAATAACATTAAATGTATTACAAGTTGCAGAACATTTGAAAAAAAATATTATTTATGTGTCTGAGGATGTATAAAGTGGAAATGAACATACCAACTGAGGAAGGATATTGTTATCTGATTTTAGTTATTAAATGGATCTGTACAGCATTTTTTATTTTCTTTGGTGGATCTTAATTACACACATACCTGTCAATTGTCCAGATTTCAAAGAATGTCTAAATTATTGCCTCATATTTTCATCTGTTCTTCATAAAATTTGTGATTTTTTGAAAATGATTGAGCATTTCACTCAATAAATAATGACAAACATTTGAGTTTCAGAGTTCATATCCCTCAGAAAATGCACACTAATGTAAAACTTGTTATTGTAGCAGCTTTACAATTTATAAGAGCAATATTTAAAATCTGTCCCTGATTTGGGGCTTTTTTTCCTTCCATTATTTTTGCCTTTGTCCAGATTTCTTGCACTTAGAAGTTGAGAGGTATGCTAACACAGGGTATTCCACTTTGTTGTGTTCACATATGATTCTCTATCTAGTACCACCACTGTTGACTTGCCATCATCTGCTGTTGGAGGATCTGCAGCTTCTGTTGATGATGATTGTGAGGATGAGCTGTCACAGTCAGTGAGTATGATGTGTATGTTTGACATGGGGAATGTGATCTCTGCATCCCTTCCACAGTCTCTATGCCTTGGATACCCAGGAAACACATATAACACAGGAAGGACAAGTTAGTGGGGAAAATAGCAGTTAGGTAAGTGTGATACTGTCTACAAGACACAAGTCATGACTTGCCCCTATCCCTTTGGGTGAGTGTCCACACTTAGGGGTACTGGTGCTGACTAGAAATATGGTTATCACCATCCCTCTGAACATGATGTATCAATGGCCACAACTGAGCATATGTGCAGGACCCAGGCTAGAACCACTGCAGCCATGGTGGGTGATGCAGGTTGTGTGGCATGACCAACAGGAGTACTTTTCTCATATGTGTGATTGTTTTTATACACTAAATTTTATAATTGAATATGCCATGTCATCTCAAGCTCATCTACCATTTTTGAGGTTTGTCCCACCACTACCTCCACAGATGGTATCCATCTCTGCTATGGATGACCGAGATCATGCTCACATTGTGCTAGAACTTCCACAGCTACATCAGTTGTGGAGGTGTCTATGGCCAGACAAGACATCTTAAGGGGAGTCATGTTAGTCACAGAAGTGTTATGTGCAGTATTTGACATCATTCATAGTCATGCAGCCCTCCAAGATCTAGTCAGGACAATGGTATGATTGGTATGGCTCCTCATAGAGCCAACTTTCACAGGCGGGTGCATGCATGGGATGGTCAACCCTCTGCCATGTATGCCATAGACCCATTCAAAAGATCAGTACACAGTGCTGCAATTTCTGATTATGGTGTGCTCTAGCAGACGTACACTCACGCTACCATAGCCCTTCCTGTACATCACACATGTGCACGAACATGAACACACACACACACACACACACACACACACACACACACACACACACACACACACACACACACACACACACACACACACACACACACACACACACATATACTAGCACTGGCCCTTTGCAAAGCCTTTTATGTTAATTGTCCTCACATATCAAAAAGTCCGTACACACAACTGAAGTCTTGTTTTTAACTGTCCTCAGCATTCACACATTTCTATTTTTAAGAAATCTACAAGTGTTTGCTCCACCACCTGTGAAATCAGTGTACTACCCTTTGGACATTAATTGGCTTGCCTATATCTGATGTACAGTGTAGCCACTCATTATGGATAGTGTTGCATGCATCACTTTTAATGTAGTGCATCTGATTTACTATGGGTAAAAGCCTTATGCAAGTCACTGCCTCTCTGCTAGTGTCACGGCATGCTATGCCAACTTCTACCTGACATGGTCATCCCCTACTGTTGGCTCTTCCATACACTCCTCTTATAGCTCAGCCTCCACTGCCTGATGTACTGGGAACTGCACCTCCTGCAACTGCCCTCTGCTGTAACTGCTTCCTAAGCATGATATTATGTAATATTGCAGATAATGAAAATATTTTTTCACACATGCCAGGAACATACTGGAAGGTACCACTAGAAAAATCTAGACAGGGAAACTATGCCTTTGGCAGCTGAAACACATGCTCAATAATGCCACTTGCTAGATATTAGGCATGTTTCATTCTGTGGATTTCTAATGAGTGTCATCTGCCACTGTTCCAGGGCATATCTGGCATCAGCAGTAAGATGATGCTGGGGGGAAGTCACCCCTCATAAAATGTTGGTACAGGTCACAGGTGCGATACATCCTGGAGTCAAGATAACTGTCTGGGAGGCCTGCAGACACAATGCAGGCTGCCTGGTGGTTGATGGAGTAATAGCATTTGTGGTTCACATATCTCCTTCCCAGTTCACTAAATGGAATCTTTATTTTAATTTGGGTACAGTTTATAGCCATAGTACCTTAAGAAAATGGGCTGTATCATAGAAACTCTGTATGTGTTAGCTATCTCCTCTGCAGTACATGGGAACCTCATATGCTGAAGCATGACTTAGAGAAACAGATAGGCTATTCTTGAGGCATATGCCTGAGATATACTCAGTATATCCCCTGTAGTTTACTAAAAAGTCTGTGTAGCTATTATACATAAATTCACACATAGCTTGATATTCTCTGGGATAGGTACTTTGCAACTTCCACAAATGAGCCCTGCAAATGTCCACAGTGTCTTGCATTGTCTATTTATCCACATGGCATTGGTTCTCTATGTTGGTGCCATGCAGTCCATGAAAAGTTAAGTGTGGTCAGATGGTATGGCACCTCTGCCATGACATGCAGCAGAAATATGAGCTTGTTAGAGATGGACATTCATTAACAAAGTGGTAAACTCTATTTTGTTTTGTTTACAATTCCTTTAACATGAATACAGGGCTTTGGCAGTGTTCATTTACACAGGTTGCTCAGTGCAGTGACTCAGCATTTATTTGTTTAGGAATCACTCCACCATTTTTCGTCTCAATAGCATGCACCATTCCACTCATATTAATAGTGCTGCTCATTAGCATACACTGTGTCCATCACTGCAGCAGCACTGCTGAGCACGGTACATGCTAATAGCCGTATAATGCTGCCAGCAATGCAGCTCAGCATTCTGTGCTAGCAGTAAGTGTTCACTGAACTGCACACACCCTGTGTAAATTCCTTCACAAGCCTTTATTCCTAAATGTTTTATGCTATTCACTCTTTCTTTTCAACCTTTAAATAAAAATGATGTATTGATTTCTTGCAATTAAAAATCAAGCATTTACTTTTGCTTTTATTAATTGTGTACCACCATTTGATCTTTCTTTAGACTATTAATCTGAATCCTTGCAAGAGGTAATAAAATGATATAATCTGCATAACAAATTACAGGAAAGATGATTTAATTAACCTTTGGTATGTCTTCTTTTTCAACAGTTTCTTAAATCAGCATCACCGTATATCAGGAAAGGCCAAGGTGTTAGCAAGCATCCTTATCTCACCCACTTTTTAACTTGACCCTAATTTCTTGCATATAATTCACTAGTCACTGATATTAAATTTGAAGAGAAACTTTTCTATTTATATTTTACAATACTTTCCTATTAACACTATCAAAAGCAGCCTCTAAATCTATAAATGCTACAAGTAATGTCGGTTTTCTGGATGTAACATACTTCTTTATTAAATGATTTAGCAGATACCACCCTCTGGTAGCTGATATCCATTCTAGAAATGTTACTTGATTCTGAACAGTTCTATATTAATAATTTTTTCTCTTAGCTTTTCATGATGATAATGATAAATATGTTTAATGAATAATCTAATAATATTATGTGATTTTTTTTATGAAGAATCTAATCATATTACAAGCTGTTAACTATTCAGTTATTTTACTCCCATGTTTATAAACAGGAACTTTTAGTCTTCCTATCCATGAGGTTGGGAAATTCCAATTTTCTATATACCTCAAAAGATTTGTCTCAAGTTGCATTGCACATTGGTCTCTTCTTGTTTCTAACATCCATCTGGACCTGCAGCTTTGTTGTTTTTCAAATTCAGTTCATTTTTTTCAAATTTCATTTCTATTCATTTTTTTTCTAAGTACCACTTTCCCATCAGTTGTAATCTCTTTCCTGATTTGCACTGCAGGGAAAAGGGTAGGAGAACACACTTGAGGCAAGGAGACTGTCATGATGAAGTGATAGAAGTGGAAATTATTAAATCCAGGATGGACTAGAAAGTGAATGGCCAACATGTACTCACCAGGGTTCAGAAGGATTATGGACCTTTTTGGTTGGACTAATGATGCAGTTCTTCTCACCTCCTCCCACACACACAAAATACATAGAGATGCAACAACTATACCAAACTGGGCTGAGCTCTCCTTCAAATAGGACTGGCAAAGACCAGTCAGGGAGAAGGTTACCACACACACACACTACCCAGTCTCACATACATAGTACCATTACAACCTCAAATCATACACAACACACAGACATACTCTGGAGGCTCTGAAAAAAAATCTACCAAAACAGCAGAGGCCACCAAAGCCCCAAAATAACAATTAATAAAAAGAAGGGGGGGTATCCATATTCATCAAGGACACCCACACCTCAAGACTGGTAATTAACCATAGCAGCACTGCTGCTGCAAATTGTAGCATGTTTACAGGCCACCCTCACAAACTCAGGAACCCAAACACCATCTTCCACCCTAATACATATAGGGAACACTACTCACTCAAGCCCAAACAGGCCAAAGTTCGGAATTCATAATAAACTCAAATGCCATGGAAACTAGGGTCACCATCCCACAAGAGGAGATAATATACTTGATCTCACATCACGAAATGTGGGAGCACAATGTTCAACACTGGAGGTACTTCACTATAACTAAAACTAAGAGCTCCTTAAAATAAAGCAAATTTAAATTTCGAAGAAAAACCCAAACAAAGATCATAATAAGGCCTTCTTTTCTTTAGCTAGAAACCTGGGGACCTGGGAGGAAACTCCCAGAGAGCTAGTTCAAATGATGTGAAGATTACTGATCCTACACAGACATTGCCACAACATACTGGCTGACACAACTAGTGCAAACTTCTCCCCCCCCAAAAAAGGAGAGATATCTGATACAAAAACGATTGCCCCCCACATCTCCCAGCGCCCAAGTGAGAACTGCATGAACTCAATGAGAGAATTAAACACACAGCTAGACAGCTGTTTAAATCAAATCTTACGTACCACTTCAAAGCAAAGTGCCCCCACCGACCCTGAAATTACCCGGCCCATTAGCTTGACAAGCCTATCTGCAAAGCCATGGAGAGGATCATAATGGTCTTGATCACCCAGTTTGGTTTTGTCAAAGGCAGATCATGCCTTTTGGTTGACTTTGGTTTTTTTGAAACAACAGTCCATTGATGAGATGAGGGAAAGGCAGTCCATACAGCCTACTACGATTATCTGGGGCCTCGATACAACAACCCCACACTGGTATCATGAAAAACTCATCAGCTTAAATGTCCACAAGTGGTGTCCCACACATCTCAGTCCTGGGGCCCACTCTTGTTTGGCATCTACTTTTCAGTACAAGCAAACACAGGAGGGTTATGGCTGACAAAGTTTGCGGATAACTGGTGCAGAGCCACGGCCTAAAGTTAAATGCCAAAAAGCTACCAAATAGGTGGCAATCCACTGAGCACAGAAGAGTTATCAGGGACCTGGGGACCCAGGTTGATAGTAGTCTGTCATTTGACACCCATGTAGCAGGTCATAGTCTCCCTTTACTCATCACTCATCAGACCAATGATTGAGCTCTATTCAGTCGACCAATGGATGGGAGATCACAGATATACCCCAGGGATAACCTCAGTGTCACTGCTCGACAGAGGCACAGCAAAATAATGGGTATAGTTCCCCATACTCAAGGAACCTATGAACAATGGCATACTGTATTCATTTAACATAGCATGGAATGGGCTGTATTCATTTAACATTTGTGAAGATTTTTCTCAATTTGGTGGCTTGATTAGATGTCAAATGGTACTGACTGGGCTGTCGGCTCATTCATTTGGACTTGTGTGATCTGTCCTTCTCAGGTATTGCTACTTACACGTTATCATTGCTATATTTGAATGGGTCACATGGTATGGAGGCCAAGGCTGTAAAGTGAACAGGTTACCAGTTGATGTATTTTAGGCTTTAGAAAGGACAGTGTTTCCTGTGCTCCCAAAACTTATCCAATGACTGTGATTTTAGTTTTTGGGATGACTGGAATGTTATGACTGTTGTCTGTGAATGATACAGGAAAGAAGAGGTTTGTCTGTGGTTATTCTGAGTCACTTATTATTAGGATTATTACTGCTGCTCTGGGAGCTTGTCAAATATTGAAACATTCTACAGGTCCTATGTTTGAAGTTGCTATGGAAGACATAAATTGCAATATTGTGCTTTTTTATAATGCCTTTAAACTTGCTGGTTTATATGTGGTTGCCGCTTGATACATGAGACTGCATATGTAATCCCATTTGTGGAGCCACATGGGACTATATTAGCAGTTCTTGTATTTTTTAACTTTTTAAATTTGTTATTTTTAAAATCCAATATCAAGATGGTATGGCAGCATTGGTTTGGTTTGTCTATGACAGTAATGCAGCTTGGCAAAAATGTCGATGTATTAAGTCAGTACTGTTTATAATTTCATGTCTTGTTCAGGGAAATTATTTGCATCAGTTGCATAACAAAATGATGTGTTGTTATTAATGCAGATCCAGTTATTGTGCATTGTTGTAAGAATTTATCTTTTGGCAAAGTTCTTAGAAGTTTCATTACTACATTGAGCTTAAACGTCATCTTAAGTGTGTCTGGTAGAGCTGGGGCAAATACTATGGAATGAAAGGAAAGTCAAGAAAGGCAATAAAGATTTATTTTATTTATTTATTTGACATTTATTAAGTGGGTTGGTCCAACTGAGCTAGAAGCCCATTTTCAGTGGAGACTTGAGGAGAAAAGCTCCAGGACATTACATACAAATATTCATAGCACATATAAAAATATATTTTAAGTCATACAGAAATAGTAAAACATAACAAGTAAGACATGGAATATGCACAAATAGTTGAGCAAAAAATACAGCTGCAATAAACAAACAGAATGAGATCAATTTAACAGAATCTGGCAATTTCAAATATGCACAATATGTATTTACAGATGAGGCAAAGAGTGGACAATATAAAGGCAGATTGGAGTTGATGTAATATAAGAGTGTTAGTAACTACAAAAACAGATAAACTGCATACAACATTGCATTGTTTTTGATTGTACTGGATGCACTGTAGTCACACTACTACATGACTATAACTACGTGAAATTGAGATAAAAGCAGATTTTTACTAAATGTAACCATAAAAATTATAAGATAGAGGAAAGTAAATGAGTTAAAGGAAGAGAGAAATGGCGGGAGAGCTGGGAGGGTTCATGTAGGCTCCTGGCAAGGGCAGATCCATGAGTTTAAAAGAGTTTTAGTGGCTTTTTGAATTGATTTGTATTTGGGATGTTTCTAATAGAGTAATGAAGTTTGTTCCAGGCTAAAGACACATTGTAATTGTAAAGTAGTTTCCCACTATTTTTAATTGGTAAATGTATGCCAAGGAGTTGTTCAAAGCTCCTGAGAGATCTAGTGGGAGTGTAAAAGGAAACAAGGGAAGAGAGGGAGGGGCATGCAGCAGGTTTATGTGAGATAAGAAGTTGATGGGGAAATTCAGGCCATTGTAATTTTTTTTCAATGCAATGCAATGGTGTGACTTATAAGGTTGGCTTGTTGCAAATCTGGTGATTTTATTATAAGTTTGTTCAACTTGGGAGATTAATGTGGATTTTAGTTGGTCATCAATTATGGTGCTCAGGAGTTTAGTATATGGATTGACTTTGATAAATGTGTTATTTAGAGAAAAGATGGAAAAGGTGGATTTGTGGTGTGAGCGTGATCTTGGTAGGGAGAGTACGAGTTTAGTTTTTTAGGGTTTAGGATAAGCTGGTTTTCATTAAGCCATTTTTCTACAGCAATGAATGTGCTTTGTGTAAGTGAATAGAGATGTGACATGTTGTCAGGGGTATTGATGAGGGCTGAGTTGTCCACGTATTGGATAAGAGTCGAGTGGCTGCAGGCAGAGTGGAGGTGGTTGGTAAAGATATTGAATAGAAGGAGGCCAAGGAGATAACCCTGGGGGACCTCTGTTTTTACAGTTAGGAAGAGGTAGCAGGAGCAGAGCCATTGGACTGATTGTAGTCTATCAGTAAAGCAGCTGGAGAACCAATGCGAAGTAAAATAAGAGAGGTTAAGATCAGTTCGTTTTGTTAGTAGTTTAGAATGAGGCACTATATCAAATGCTTTGGACAGGTCAAGGAAGAGACAAGACACTAGTTGATTATTATGTCTAGCCTCAGCTAAATGTGGAAGTGTTACAAGTGAATGGTATGTAGGTATTGCTAGAATCTTGGGCTAAGGCATTAGTGGATAGATGACATTAATGAACAGGCTCCTGATACCTGATGGTTATGATGGTTTACTATTGAAATGTCGAACAGCACTACATCGACTGTACTATAGTCGAACACGGAAGTTCAAAAATAGTAATGTCGATGACAAAAAGTTCGAAAATAGTAATGTCGACGACAAAAAAACAATCTAGGACTGTGTTTTAACATGGGTCGAGGTAGGGGAGATGTTTGTAGTTCTGAATAATACTGAACATCTACCTCGACCCATGTTAAAACCAATCCTAGATTGTATTTTTGACGTCAACATTACTATTTTCGAACTTTCGTGTTCGACTATAGTACAGTCAATGTAGTGCCATTCGACATTTCAGTAGTAAACCGGTTATGATCATCTGACAAAGTATCCTTCTGGCAGTGCTAGCATGTCACAAAGTGAGCTGGATGCATGGGCTACAGCATGGCCCACATGCTTATTAATGGTCTGTGGTGCAAAATGCTTAGGACAGACAGGATAACTGGGCGTGGGTTAAGTAGACTGAGCATCTGAGTAATCTGAATAAAAATAAGTATTTCTGCATGGGTTATACATAGTGGGAAATGATAAACAAATGCCAACAAAGATAGACTCTGTGGTTATTTAATACTTGTTCTATGCAGTGAAAGTACTTATCAAGATGAACCCAGAACAAGGACATTTTCCATGGTGAATAGACTGGACAATCTTTTATGGCAGGATGCTGGCAGTGTTAGGACAAAATGAATGATACATCTGCAAGATTTTGTGACATGAAAGGCAAAGATGCAGATCACAGTTATGGGTACGGGGTTATGCAAGGTGGGCAAATAATGAATTAAAAACCCTATTTGTAATCATGTGGATAAGCAGTAAACATCTGGCATTCAAAAATAGAAATTCTGAGATAAGACATGAATTTCAGTGCTGCCAAATTTACCTGGCTTAATTTCAAGCTACACAAAAATTGTTCCAGAAGGCAGCTAACATGATATATATTTCAGACTCTGAAAAAAAAAAGATTTTAGCTCTAGAACCTTGAAGATAAATGCATGCTACATCACTAGTTTTCATATTTGGAAATGGAGTTTCACACTTTCTTTTAACCAGAGGGATTTAGACTTTCAAATGACAGTTATTTTATTAAATGCATAGCCGTAACACCTTATACTTCCTAGACATGTATCAATTCTTTCAAATTTGATATTTTACTACATCTCACTAATTATTCTGCATATAATTTTTGATGATACACCTGTGTTATGGAACTGTCAAAATATCTGTGGGGAATTCTAAGAAAATCTTTCATATTTTGAATATGTAGCTCATTAACACATATGTGGTGTGAAAGTGACACTTCTAGCAGCCTACACACAGCTTGCACTCCTAATCATTTTCTGAAAAATAAACTTAAAAAGAATAAGACAGATGCAGGTAAATATTTTGTGAAGAGTAAAAGCTATTAAAATTGCACAGATAGAAATGCTATCAGCAAGAAAATAGCCAATGCATTCATAGTTGTTCCATAAACACTATAATATATTATAATGCATGCAAACCCCAAATTATATTTTTTACTAAATTTTCACAAAAAAGATTTATATCTTGGAAACTGTGCAACCCAGACATATTTGTTAGAACATTTTTGTTAACCAGGCATAAGATTTCACATGACAACAAGAAATTCCTCTATAAGTGCATGTTTACTGAGATATTTACAGAAATATGAAACCATATGCTCCATTGTATAATTAACAAAATAATACTGAATGTCACTCAAGATGTGCAACTTACAGGGCAAATATCATGGACTCATTTCTTTAACAACATTTAAAGTTTCACTTGATATCATGCAGCAGTTTGCAAGTTGCTTGATTTTTGAAGTATTACGTACATATGGAACTATAGTTTATTTTCATAATTGCTAGTAAACTACTAGCAATATCTCAGGTATAGTGTGATATAAATGGACATTAACAATAAATTTCCTCATCTGCTATAATGACATATCAGACCATATCCCTCAGTAACATCCAGGGTTCTCAGTTTTGAAAATATGAACACAGATACAAAGATATGAATAAGTGGCAAATAGTGAACACTTTCTCTACTGCATCACATCCTACATTAACAATCTTAGTGTCATTTTTGTGTGGGTTTTCTCTGGATGCTCCGTTTTCCTCCCACATCCCAAAGATATGCTGTAGGTGGATTGGCCACTCTAAATTGGCCCTAGGTGTGAGTGTGTGCATGTGTGTGCCTTCTGTGGAAGGTTGGGCGCTGGGCTGGCAACTCGACACTGCCAATCATGAGCAGACAGGTGATCCACTGTGGTGTCCCCTAACCAGGAAATGGCCGAAAAAAGAAGTGTCATTTTTGTTAATAACTCCTTTCACTTTCTAATACTGCCTATTACTAGCTGGTGAGTTGCCTAGTTAAAGAAGCCAGACCCAAAAAAGATCTGGATGCCATAAGAAGCCATAGTTGTAGACTGGAAATATGCAAAATAGGTGTTTTAGGCTTAAATGGGAATTCTGTCATCTACAGTGATGATGATAATGTGAATGATAAACTAGGAACTTCTAGATGAAGTTTCTAGGCAGGCCATCTCAATGTCTTCAGCCATGATGAACTAGGTTCCCCTCTTTAGCACACATCTCAGGAATTCCCCTGTAAATGTAAATGTCCCTCGGCATCTCTTTGGAAACATCTTTACACTTCTTTCCATACCTCACAATTTCTGAAGGCATCAAAAACATAATTCCTGAATACAGAATCACGATCATGAGCTGCATTTGTCTATAGCAGTTATATCTGCTTGCTTTGATGCAGCTTCAAGCTACTGTATAAACAACAGACAGACTTGATTGTTCATATTGCTTCAAAACTACACAAAATGGTTGCCTCTTACAGCAACTGCTGAATTATCTCTGCTTCATTTTTCAGGTCTATATTAGAAGCACAAAAAGACATAACCGTGAACGCTGACATGAGCGAACATGCCGGTAATCGAACTTGGTGTTGTGGGGTACTGCACTCCCCACCCCTGCTAACTATATATTCTAACTCTGAGGTCACAATACAGTGAGGAAAGGGCAAATATCCCACTCCTCACTGTACCATGACCTCACAAACACCCTTTTGATTCCCGGCATTTTCGCTCATGTGAGTGTTCGCGGTTATATCTTGTCGTGCTTCTAATATAGACCCCATTTTTCTATTCCCTCTGTAAAAGAAGAAGGATACATTTCTCTTGACTATTTTTTATGTTTTCCTACATCTGGATTCAATTATGGGTTATAAATAATGATGTAGACACAGTAAGAACTATAGTCTTTAATCTATGGCCTATCAGTAACTGAGGTGGCATTGACCAAAATCTTGGGTGGACTATTTATATTTTGTGGTAAAGATAAATGAGAGGCAACCTGGCTAGCACTTTTAATGCTATGTGATGGGGATTTTAACAAGTTGCACTACTGTCTGGACCAGAATATTGTGCATGGATAAGTATAAAGGCAATTTGTCAAAACTGACATCGTTCCATAATTTTATTGAACATCATATATTTTTGGTATACACTGTATGTTTCTGTCTGTAATTCCACACCTTGAAAATCAACCATTCAGTGCACTAATCACATCTGTACTCAGTATCTGTAGCTTATGAAACACAAAAAAACATGCATCAGCCAGTACAGATTGCATAGTTACAGTCCTGAACATGACACATATCTGTGCTATATCTACTCCAAGATCTTCCCATAACTCTGAATGTGTATTGGCGTGGACTGCAGTGGATTAGTAGAATTAAAACTCAATTTATCTTCTGCTTATGTTATTCAGTTCCCTTCTCCTTTCATTTTGGACATCTTTCTCTAGCCATTCTTATCTTAAACCCTTTTTCATTTGGGCTTTCATTGGTTTATTACACTCACAAACCCACTTTCCAACCAGCTTTTGCCTTCTGCCTCTTTACCACAAGATATATCTTGTTTCATAGTGCAACTAACTTTTAACAGCATACTCCTTTAGTTTTCTTATGTTACTTTACTCCCCCCCTCCAGTTTTCCACTCTAGACATATTTCTTTACTATTCTAATCATAACATCCCCTTCTACTATATCCCATGTCTTCTCATTCTCTCCTATGCCTAATTTTTCCGGCTTCTGCACACAGCATACTGTAAACAATTATATCATTTATTTTATAATAATTGATTTATTTATATTTTTTATGCCTCCTACTTTTCTGTGATTTTGTCATTTGTAACAAATGACTTCTTCAGAATTATATCAAACAATATCCATGGAGTTTTAAAAGTCCCTCCCCATATCACATGATTAAATCAACCAATGAGAAACACTTGAAAAAATAAAGCAATACACAGTACCTCAGCAAGCAAACTAGTAGTTTAAGGGCAAACACATCTAAAAACATTGCACATATAAAATTCCTGCCCTAAAAATATATACATTAGTGAAATCCAAATGAAAGGAAAAAGGAAAGCAAATTAAATAAGAATTCAACTTCAAATCACTGGTGAGAGAGAGAAAATCATTTAAACAGGGGAAAGAACATGCATTAAGTCTAATTTGCCATATGAACTCCCTGAACTCAAGCGGCTCTGACCAAGGTCCTCCACTTGGATTTTTCTTTACCTTGTCTAGACCATAAAACAAAAATTGCTAGTTAGGAAATTTATGAATATGTTTGTACACTGGATCAATCATGTTCATACACCTGATGTTATGCGTATGCTCATAGATATACTCCTTAAATTTCCTTTCTGTTTTCCCCACATAAAAACAAAAGCAAGATTGACAGATATTTACATAAATAAGACCAGAAGAATAACAGATACAATAAAAATTAGTTTTTACAACCAAATTTTTTATAGTGACACTAGTTGCCTCCAAGATAAATTTGCATTGGGGGCAAAACCCACATCTAAAAATACCCTTCTTCCTAGTCATTGAATGGGACAAATTACCAGGAAATTCCAAAATATTCTTAATATTTTTACCTCTTCTAAAACAACAGGTTTGTCCACCAGTGTGTTTTCATATGCTGCTATGTCTTTTGTGGCTCTCGGGTCCAATTTTACAGTTAGTTCTGCACATGCAAGGGATGAATCGCAGTTTGACCTGGTCCTTCTTACTAAATTAATGCAACAATTGTCTCAGCAACCAGCAGCCAGCTCACAGAGTATAGGTTTTGATATGAGAAAGGCTTTCCTTTCAATTCCCTCTGTTGTGGTCAATCTGCCCTGGTACAGTGGAGTGATGATCTCTTTAATCAAAAGATTGGCATGGATGGAGGTTGAGCAGAGGCAAGTTGTGTTTTTACGGTTATAACGTAATGTGAATACCTGGCTGAATCAATGCATGAATATTTTTACTGCAGTAGTGGATAACCAAGGCAATTTAAAGCAGTCATTAGACACTTTTGAAGTCAAGCTGGCTGAGCTTAGAAAACTACAACTGGAAAATAGTTATTTTATGGAGTGTATCAAATCCAAGTGGGTACCTTAAGGTTTATGGAGCTGGAAATTCCTGACAGGGTTGGTTGAAGGCTCCAATTTACATCAGAAACTTTTACACTTGTTTAACCAACAAGGTTGTGATCTTAAGGAGGTGTCATTAAAGCAAAACCAAAAAACAATAGACCACTAGGTAAGTGAAATTACTAAACTGGATAAACTTATTACTAATAAAGATAAATATGACCAGGCATTTTTTGAAGTGGATAAAGTAGCTAAAGAGAGGAAGGAGAAAAAAAATTGAAAGAGACAGGTGGGAACACCTTAATGGAATTGTATACCTTAAACCTGTAGGGCATCCCCCTGAGGAATTAACAGAATGGACATAAGAAATTGTAGGTATGAATCTTGATGTTATGGATGAATTTGCCCCTTTAGGAGTTACCCCCATTAAGGCAGTCCAAGAGAATCACAAATCAAAACTGGGGGGCATTGGACAGCTGTAGATCAACAAAACTGGGGTTCCAATACTTATCCCCGTGGTCACAGAATAAACAACAGAACAGGGAAACATTGAATACTGAATGCCAGGATGTGGTTTTACAATGCTCTGCTCATTAAATAAAACCCTGGTTGTCACATTTAACAATGAGGAGGAATTTAAAATATATAACTATAGTGTAGGGGCCTGACCCCTACAAAAATGTTAAAAATATATTTTATTTATTTATTTTTAAATGTTCGAAGTTTCAGAACTTCGACTATATGGTCTCAGCCATATGAATTTTGAAGTTTCAGAACTTCAGTAATCTGACATAGATCTATATATATATATATATATATATATATATATATATATATATATATGTATGTATATATATATATATATATATATATATATATATATATATATATATATGTATAGGTATTTGTGTATCAGGGTTCCCTTCAGAAGCTCAAAGTTTCAAAAGTTCAAACTTCAAAAGGCCGAGACCAGAAGATCAAAGTTTTGAAACTTCGAGTGTACTGAATGGAGATCACTGTACAGTGCAGAAAGGTATATTTGCCATCTTCCTCACTGTAGTGTGATCTATGAGTTGGTATATTTATTTAGCAGGGGATGTAAGGGGGTGCAGGGGGACTTTCCCTCTGCAAAAATGTAAAAAAAAATGCTTTAGTTTTTATTTATTTTTTTTATTTAGTTTTCGAAGTTTCAAAAGTTCAGTCTTCTGATCTCAGCATTTTGAAGTTTGAAGTTTTGAAACTGAAGCTTTAGAAGTAGAGCCATGTCTGTGTGTGTGTGTGTGTATGTATATATATATATATATATATATATATATATATACACACACACACACACACACACACACACACACACACACATATATATATATATATATATATATATATATATATATATATATATATATATATCATCATCATCATTATCAACCCCCATTTTCCTATTTTTCTTCATGGGGTCGGGGTATCGTGTTAACTGTCACCATCTCTCTCAATTCAGTGCCACACTCCTGCCTTCTTCAACATTCATGCCTGACTGTCACATATCTTCTTTCACACAATCCATCCACCTCTTTGCTGGACATCCTCACTTCCTGTTAGCATTTTCCTTTCTGTTCCAAATCTTCCTCACCATGTTGTCTTCTGATTTCTGCACATGTCCAAACCATCGTAGTCTGTTCTCTTTGATCTTTTCTGCAATTGGAGCTAGTTTGGCTTTTGCTCTTATGTCCTCATTTCTTCGTCTATTCCACAGTGTGTATCATACCACCGTTCTCAGGCACTTCATTTCCATCACCTCTAGTTTCTTCAACTGTTCTGCCTTTACCACCCAGGTTTCAGTACAATACAGTAGTACTGGTCGCACCACTGTCTTGTACACCCTTACTTTTCAGCTTCTTTGGCATTCTTCTGTCATAGACAATACCTGACACTCTATGCCAGTTGGCTGCAGCCCCTCTAATTCTAGCTTTGACCTCTTCATTCAGACATCCCTTTTCCTCAACCACCCCTCCCAGATACGAAAGTTGTTTACCTGTTCCACTATTTCCCTTCTATCTCTATTTCCAGCTTCTTCTGATTTCCCCAGTTTGCTGTCATTACCACTGTCTTATCTGTGCTTAGTTTTATTCCAAGTGCCTTCAGTTTTGCATTCCATTCTTCTATCCTTTGCTGAAGTTCTTGCTCAGAGAGTCTGCCTGTAATGCTAAATCATCTGCATACAGCAACTTTGTTGATCTGTGCCCTCTGACCTGTTTGCTAATGTAGTCCATCACCAGTATGAACAGCAGTGGGCTCAGAGCTGAACCCTGGTGTACACCCACTCCAACTGGGAACCCCACTGTGAGGCCGTACACTGTTTGCACTTGAGTCATTGGGTCCTTGTACATAGCCTGCACTAATTCTACCAGTGTTTCTGAGACTTCAAACCACCACAGTACTGCCCAGATCAGCTTACACACACACACACACACACACACACACACACACACACACACACACACACACACACACACACACACACACACACACACACACACACACACACACACACACTCATATCTATATTTATATATCTACATATACATCTACATTCTTCTATATATATATATATATATATATATATATATATATATATATATATATGGGTCTACCTAACATTGTCGACACTCCAGAATGCCGACAACCATATGGCCGACACCATATTATCGACATTCGGAATGCCAACAATGTGTAACCGGCATCTCACTATAGTGTGGAATGGAAAGATTTCCATTCCTGCACTGTAGTGCTATCTCGGAGTTGGTATATTAAAGTTACTGGGGGTTTGGGGGGACGGGGTGTTCATTTTCAATGCTTTTATTCCGTTGTTGAGGTTTCGGTTGTTGGTGTTGTGGTGTCGGGTGTCGGGCATGTCCTTATCAGTGTTTTGCACTTTCGGTGTTCTCATGTAGATCTATATATGTATATATATATATATATATATATATATATATATATATATATATATATATATATACATATATTATATATAGTTATTTTTTTGGCTCCTACCTCACAATTAAGTCATACTTCTGTAACTACAGGGATATTCTTTGCAGTTTTAACAATGCCTTGTGCAATGTCTTATTGCATTTATTTCCAGTGGTTTAAGTTCATTTCCCAGTACCCCTCTTTTCCTGTAAAAAACAGTTTTAGAGAACTTTTCAAAGCTATACACTATGACAAGAACCTTTTCCTAATATGAGTCAATCTGTTATATCATTCTGCAAAAACTCTGGACTCACAGTGAACCAGCCAATTCAGCAGTATAACCAATACCTGAAAACCACTGTAGCTCATATTCACCCACAATGCAGTCTGTTTTTCATATTAAAATATCTCATTATCAGCACAATACCCTTCAACACATTCCAGAATACATCACCTACCTCTAATGTGACTGGATTCAACTTCAGAAGATGATGTATTACACCAAAAAGTCTCCTGATTGTGTGTTTGTCCTCTTGAAGAGGCAGCTTTATGATTGCTCTGATTTTCTTATCATGAAGTTTTAATACTTCTCTTTAACTCTAATCACATGCACTAATTTCAACTACAGTAATTTAGATAGTACTCAATTGATTTTTTTATTATGATTTTCTTTGGTCCAACCTCATACCAGTTTACTATCAGTAATATTAACAACACTACCAACCCCCTAAATCATTTGTACAACAACTTCAGGCATTGTTCAAATTTCAGATTGATGTGTGGGAAACCTGCATTTCCCATAGGCAAACTGAAACCACACAGTTTTTTTAACTTTCCACATTAGGCTGATTTTGACAAAGTCTCTGGTTAGCATCAAACATGGGGGCAGTGGTTTCATCTATGCTGAGAGGGGGTGTATTCTTATACTCTACCACTGACATAGCTGAAATTATTCCCCCATGTTGTCTGACATGGATATACTTGAATCGGGGCCAATATAAAAGATCAAAAATTGAGTCAACAGAGACAAGGAATTTATAAATGCGGTATGTGCCACCAGTGTTAACATATGCCATATTGTGGAGAGCTGGAGCTCCCTAATATTATGATCACATTTAAGGCAACTGGACACTTTACTTGTAGGCAACTGGACACTAAGGGGTTGTCTGTTTGGTTCATTGACAATTATGTTATTCCTGTCATGTAGGGAAAACTGAGACAGCTATGAAAATAACAGTGTATGAACACAACTATGAGATAAACAAGAAATTTGAAACAAATGTCCTATATAGGTACCTAATAGGAAGTAGGAATGCTAGATTTTTATTTTGGGTATTGGATCAAGGGGTCCCTAATTTTTAATCGTGGACACATACACTATTGTCAGCTAGAGACATAATTCTTCTGAGTAGAAGTACGAAAACAGAGGAAGTCATTATCTTACATGATTAATAATTATATTATTATAATTATCTTACATAATCTTACATTTGGCATGTACCTCACTAAACACCTGCAGCAGCTGGAAAGGCCACAAGTAGACTTTAAACACATACCCTACATAGAGCAAACTCAAAAAACGCCAGCTTTTCTCTGTCTCATATTGTCTATTAAGAAGCAATCTGCACTTGACTTACAAAGCCATGTCTGACCCAGCTATGTTAGAAATGCTACATCTAATGAAATCCAAATTCCTCCACACCACATGCTCCAGGGACCTCAACCTCATTACTACAATCAGCAGAACATGCTGGAGGAACAGCTTCATAACCCAGAGACTGCCCATGCTGTGGAATAGGCTTCCCATACATATCAAGCAGAGCACCTCACTAGCCTTTTTCAAGAGAAATCTTGACGAGTGGATGGGAAATAGAAAGTTCACCCCGGGGATCAATCCAGTGGCTGTACTTGATAGAGGCACCAGGAACTAATGGCGGCATGATGCCAGGAAACTTCTATGGGCTAGGCTTGTAAAGGCTCCAGGGCCATTGGCCTAGTACACACCTATGAGCCTATGAACCCATAAATATGGTACATAATGTATCACAGAACAAGCAGTCCCCCACAGTCTCTGAAGACTTTGTAGCCCCCCAACACATTTTGTATAAGTGGATTTTGACACAGACTTAGTAATGGCCACCAAAGTGTCCCACACCTTATACAAAACTGGCCCTGCTCAGAGGTGTACACAGGAATGCAGTGTAGCTTGTGCAGGAGGCTATGGATGGTGTGATCATTACTTTTTAAATCCTCCATGAAATCAGACTTGAGAGATGCACACAGAAGGCTCCTATGATTTGTGTTGGGGCTTGGACAGTGAGGTCATTATTACTTAACTTTCCTAATAAACTTCAGAGGTGTGCACAGAAGATTACTAAAGCTTTTACAAGGACAGTGTACTGTTTAACAGAAGCATGTTTTAATGCATTGCTAAAGTTCTTATATTTTTCACTTTGAGACTCATGCAGAGGTGTCTATCCTTTGAGGTCAGTGTTAGGATGCATGCAACAGGTTGACATATGTTGCTGTGTTCTGTCAGCTATATCATTTATGTCCAGTGAGACTCAAAAATGGTACACAAAGGGTGGCTGGCTTTTAGAGCAGAGGCAAGGAGGCATGATGTGTATATTTTTGACAGTGGCAACTTGAAATATATAACTGTGACAATTTGAACCTTCATCCTAATCTATTACCAGAGGGATACACAGAAGGTGGCTATCTTTTTTCCAGTCACAGGAGATATTGTGAACTGATATTTCATCAGATACAAGTTATTTTTCCTTGTAAGGAAACATACGACTGCTTTTTTCCCTTGCTCAATTTTTTGTTCAAACCATCATCGAATCAAAAGGTTGGGAAAAGTTCTATAATGCACCTCACACCATTTAAAATTCTGTGTTTTTTTGGGGGGGGCATAGTGACCCTCAAATCCCCATCTTCATTTGGTTATCGATTTCACAGATATTATAGTACACTCCTAATTAGTTAAGCTATTTTGAAAGGTTGTAGAGAAAGTAAAGTTGGGGTAAGATTAAATTTCTTTCTTTAATCATGATTTTTGTCCAGACCACCACTGGATCAAAAGACTGGGTAAACAAATCTAAAATGGTACTCAAAACATCTGGAACTCCCAATGCCAGTCATCCCCAAAAATGGCTCACAGACCCTAGCTTAATTCAGTTATTTCAGACACAATTATTTTGACACTTTTTGGGAGTTAGGGTGTGTTGAAAGGATAGAGGAAAAAGATGAAGAGTGAGACAGAACATGTGAGGAAATGGTAGAAAGAAGAAGAATATGGATTATGTGAGGATGCTGTACTGGGGGAGGCCAGGGGTCACAAAGAAGAAGTGTGTATGGGAGTATCAGTGAACAATGGGCAGAGGGTCTACCATGGAGTCCTTCATTTTGGGTTCCCCTCACCTAAGGCTGGACCTGGCTGGGTCCTTTTTTCTGTTTCAGGCTCTTCATATGTTCAAAAAGGGAATCTGATTTCCTTCAATGTATACTGTATACATACACAACTATGGCAATTTTAGGAGAACTCTCTATTAGATATTTAGCAATCCTGTTTCACACAAGATAGTGATTTGATTTTTGGGAACATATCTAAGTAGAAATAAGACTAAGCAGTGGCAAAAATTAAGACTGGTAGCCGCTGACATTACAGTTACCTTGTTAAGCATATTCTCATGGAGGGATTATACAAAAACAGTCAAAATATGGGAAGTGATCAATACTTTAAATTATTCTGAGCAGATGTAACCTGTTGTGTGAAGGACACAACAGCTCACACACTCATTGTTGGTACTGGAAGCTGGGAAGGCTATGTGTTTTACTCCCTCACCAGATGATTGCATTTATGTTTCAAACTGCTGACTCTACGGGGGCCTTGCTGTACTCTTGAGAATGCCATCCCTTAGATGAGACATTAAAGCAAGGTCCCATTTTCTTGAGTTGGCGGTAGCTCAAATGGATGTAACAGTTTCCATAGCACTGACTGAAAAAGAGGAGGGGATTACTTTATTTATACATCCTAATACTATGCACATTTTTACATTATTTACTCTTTCATATTCACAATATTTACACTTTCAGTTTCACATTAAAAGTATCTACTTTTCATATTATCAGAATAGGGTTCCTATTAGATCGTTGACGACGTATAATTTCGAATGCGTCTTCGCCAAACTTAAAATAACGAAAACTGAAAACAGTGAAGGGGCATATGAGTGATTTCTTTCCCTGGGAAAGAAATTGTTTGCCCGCCTCCAGTAGTTTGCTGTTTTGTAAACTGTAGTGCGATCTATGAGTTGATATATTTAGTTGGGGGTATGGTTGTGTGTAGTGATATATATATATATATATATTTTTTGGACAAGCGATTTCTTTCACAGGGAAAGAAATCGCTCATATGTAGTTTCGCTGTTTTCAGTTTTCGTTTTTATGGGTTCGATGAAGATTCATTCAAAGTAATGCATCTTCGTCATTGTGATATAGACCCTCAGAATCACATGTTCACATTAATAATATTCTTCACCTTTTAAACCTTCCCTCACCCAGCATTTCTTCCATAATCATATTTTTATTTCAGCTATCACATTTTCATCTTTTCTCTTATTATACAGTAATTCATCACATCTTCTTTTCAGCAATATCCATGGTAGTATTTAATAATTTGTCTCATTTGTTAGTTTCCTATTTCCATTCTTTCATACAATACATTAAATATCATATCAATATTTATATTGCTGAATTCTTTCCATTTACAATATTTTTTAAACTTTCTCAAAAGCATTTCAATCTTCCTCTTTGCATTCATAACATTTATTTTCTTCTGTTGCTATAGATTTCATTTACCTTTTACTGGTAATTTATCCTGAAAAATTCTCCAAAGAAAATCTCTCACCCCTATAAAGCATTTCAAACCTTTTCCTTCTATTTTTATAGCATTCCTTAGCTATTTCTTTAATTCTTTTCATGGATTGTACAATTAAGATGTGTTTTCATTGTTAAAAATATTCAGTTTTATAACTATGAACAAGTGTCTCTGAGAGTAAAGTGTATTATGTTATACTGAATCATAGCCTGAAAAAGATACTATTAAAAACTGTAATTTTAGTGATCTCTCTTTTCTATATTAAAATCATGTCCTCGGAATTTATTATTTAGCAACTGATTCATGTTAAGTTGTATTCATATCTTATGAACAACCTGCCTTTATATTAAAAATATATATATATTTGAAAAAATGTGTATTTCATCCTTTGCTTTTCAGATTTTCCACCTTTAAAAGACAGTTCCAACTTGTCATTGCATTTCATCTGATCTTATTTTAAATATTTGAAAAGACTGTCTTAATTTCTTTTACATCAGTAGCTAGTTTCATGTATATTCCAAGGTCAATTCTTATTTCTTTAAAAATAGCAACAAAGCACTGATACTAGGGTCTTTCTGATTCAACCCATAATACGTTGCTATTTGTCATACGTTGTCTACCATTGATCTGTTTTTTTAATTCATTTTCTTCTAATTCTTTATTTTGGCTTCAACTTTTTAATTTGAGATGTTTGTTTTGGAAAATAATGACGCTGAATTATAATAGTTATGTCTTATAATTTATTGTGCTTTATGAATACCATATGTATGCATTCAAACTTTCAGTTCCATAAATATGCTACAAATAAGAGCTAAATGTGCATTTAACACTTAACTTTGTATGATATATTTAATTATAATTCATTATATTGAGCTATTTTACCAGTTGACAATTATAATATATTTAATTCTAATTCATTATATTGAACTATTTAACCAAATGACAATTATAATCACGACCTGCAAGTGGTGGAAGGAATTCAACACTCATGTAACTGCAAGTTGCTTTGTCCACTGTTTTGACTAGGCCATAGGTGAAATGGGTTCACTATAGATTAGTTCATTATGACAGTTAACAAACATGATATATTTATTTAGTAATTCATTTTCTTATTAATTTATTTATATGGGTTTAGTGACCCTGAATAATGAATAACCAAATAAATAAATAATACAATAAATAAATAAATAAAAGTGTATTAATCTTTATTTATTATTATCTTGATGCTTGCATCTCTGAATCAAATTTATTTTTTAATTTGTTTGTTAATGAAGATGCATTCTGAGATCACTGTCTGGTTAAGTTAATTGATTAGAGCCTTACACTACTCAAATAAAGGCTCAAGGAATCACTGCCATGTGTGCAGAATAAAACATTTTAGCAGCTCATAACCTTAATCATTTCTTATAAAGCATCGGAATAATAACTTTGCAAACAAAATTACAATTACATCTGTTGTTGTTTGACAAACCTTACTGAGTAGATTTATGTCTATTACATGTAATGGGTAAATTTGAGATTGCCTGATAGTTTTCCAAACTCAAATATGTGCTTTAGGATCTTTGTATATAGAAATAAAACAAAGATTTACATTTCATAGTTAAACTTAAACAATGATTCTTGTATATCCACTAAAACTAAAGTGAGTCTGATATTTTGGCCTTGTTTACTGTGTATTGCAGTGCCAGTCTTTTTGTTACAGAAATTCTGTTTAAAGTAATATTTGGTAATCTACCTCCATTCTTTATTTCTATCAGTCAGCCACATTCATAAATGTATTAAAATGAGGATGTGAAACATCAGTCACAGGCTTCATATCATGCTTACACTTCCCTGAGATACCTTCTCAACATGGGTTTGGGAAACACTTTATAAATTTTGTGTCTAGAAATACACTGAAGTGAAAGGGAAGAAGAAACTTCAAGAGCCATATGCCTGTTCTTTTTGAAATACATTTCCAGGGACTGTATAGTACCCCATCCATCTGAACATATATCATATCATATCAATTTCTAGCTCTCTGGATCCTGTAAGTTGCCTACCTCTTGCTAAAGCCATATTCTGATAGCTCCCATCCTCTGTCGAGATTTGTCCAGTGTTTCCTGCTTCCTTCCACAACCAATAATTGATAAATCCATGCATTAACAATACTAGATGACTGTACACCAATTTCATTATAGTAATTTCTGTTCTTTTTGCAATGTATACTTCGTTATATGGATAAAGACTTTAATTCTAAACCTGTAACTGCAAAAACATACAAAACTAATAAGGCAAAAACACCAAGGCCAAAAGCAGCGAAACCACAGGAGGTGCAAAATGTTAGCGTAATCTTCCTTTAATCACTGCGTTCGTCCACAAGACTTCCTCAGAACAACACAAATCACTCATTTACTAATCAAGTTAAATACCACTTCTATTAAAAATAATTAAAATCAATCTATAAATCAACCAATTAATTAACAAGATCTAAAAGATACACATGACTTGATGCAAGCAGGAAAAAAGATGATAAACATGGTGTTATAACAAACCATATCTCCTAACACGTAACCTACAATTTAAAAAAAATTGATGCTAATCACATCACTGAGACCAGGTTTTTTTTGTCTGCTGTAACTTAATCTGCCATCTGGCCTCTCTGTTCCAAATAATTTTTAAGATCTCCCCCTCTGATATCAGATTTACCCTGCTCCAAAATGGAAAATAGGAACTTATTAAAACCAGAACAATCCTGACTTTGTTTGTATAAACCATGGTTTTTATCCTTCTTTTTCATGCTGTAAATATGTTCCCTAATCCTCTTGTTTAAGTTCCTTGTAGTCCTCACCACATAAAGTTATTGACATGTGTCACACACCACCACAAAAACTACTCCCTTGGTTTTACAACAAAAAACACCTGGAACACTGATGGTATAAGCAATGTGAGGGAGTTCAGTACCTGGAACCTCCAAAATAAACTTACACATGGCACATTCGTGACACTTATATATGACATGGGACTTGCTGGTGTTAGCTGCATCTATGGCCCCCATGTCCCTTCCTTTTTCTAACAAAACTTTCAAACTATGATTGTTTCTATACACAAATTTAGGTTTCAATCCAACTGCTTTTAATAAATCCTGGTTCCCCTCTATGATTTTCCAATTTTCTTCAATTATTTTTCGAATACCAATCCCACCAAGAGTCATTTCCATATTACGGCAGAGATGACTGTCCTCAGCATCTTCCCTTTTACGTTTGCATGTTACAGCCTTCTTCAAAATAGCAGGGTACCAAGTATTCCTTTTGTCCCAAATGTTCTTAGCCAATTCTTTCAAAAAAACCTTCTTCATATCCTCTATCACAAAAAATTGAATAATATATTCAAATTCACTAGCCAGTAGGTGGTCCTCACTGGTCATTCTACTGGCTCAAATCAGTTGCCCCGTTGGTATATTATTCTTAATGAATTTAGGGTGTTGACTAGAAAAATGTAGATAACCATTCATGAATGTCTTCTTTCTGTACATTTTACTCATAAACTTGTTGCTAGTAACATCTCAAAATAAAAAGACATCCAAATAGTTAATACAAGTACTTATGTCACCCAAGACAAATTGTAAGAAATCAGAGGCTTCATTTGACTCATCAACAAACAATTTAACATCATTTTACCCTCCAACTGATATGAAGACCAAATCGTTGATAAACCTTTTATAATATAGCATCTGAAAATCTTTCTAGAACAATTATAAAACTTGATGTTCCCACCACCCCATCACAATGTTGGCAAAAGAGGGGGCCAGAGGAGAACCCATGGCCAACCCTCTAATTTGTTTATAATACTGATGGTTGAACACAAAATAATTATTGTCCAAAAGAACTTCCAATGAATCACAGTAAAATTTAGTTCTGTACTACCCATGTCAGTATATTTAGATAAATAATCTCTTACATATTCAGCACCTAAATGGTGAGGGATGGAAGCAGATAAGGAAACTACATCTATGGTAAATATAATATGTTGCTTTGGATCAAAAAACTGTGTTTCACTAAACATTCTTATAATGTCCCAAAAATCCCAAGAATCTTTCAGAAATGAATCCATTCTTTGCACCAAGGCATTCAGCAAGACATCCACCATCAATGATATTCCTTCTGTGATATAGTTTGGACCCACAATAATAGGTCTAAATGACAGATCAATTACACTTTTATGAGTTTTGGGGATACCAAGCAAAACACCAATCTTTGGATTTTCCACATTACAAAAAGTATAAGCTGTTGTATCTAAGTCACCACACATTAGGCTGTCATCCAAAAAACTAGAAACATATTTGTAACATGTAAAAATATCATTAACTTCGACTTTCAAATATTCATGCTCATTATTTAACATACTTTTACTTACATAGTCACTTTAATTCATGACAACTAACATGCCACCCTTGTCACTTTTCATTATATTAATGTCCCTATTCCTAGCCAAATCATTCATAGCAAACCTCATTTCAGTACTTAGATTGTTAAAATACATTCTGTTTTTGCTATCTAGCAATTTCCTCAAATCACTTTTACAAGTGGCTTCAAAAACCTGCAATGTGTGTGACAACAAGGGATTATAACAAGAAGGTTTTAAAAAACATGAATTACTACTTTTAACATTGTTTAGAATGTATTTGAAATTTAACTTTCTTGTGTAATTTTTAAATCCAACACCATATCCATGGTGTTGGCTCTTCTCGTAGGAACAAAATGAAAGCCCCATCTTAATAGATTTACAAGCGCATCATTCAGTTCAAAGTTAGAAAAATTAATAATGTCACTGCCAAACCTGTTTATACTCAATTGTTGTCTGTCGAGGACTCCGAAAACACCCTTCCTTTCTTCCTGGTCGTCATAACATTTGATTTCTGGAGCTAAAAAAGCCTTTGGTTTTGCCCCCAATTCTTTGTCAGACTTGTTGGAATGGAAGTTAGAAAGTCCACTGTTAGATGAAATTTTGGAAACATTTCGATGCTCTAGCTCAGAGATGTTACTAGACTCACCATCACTAACACCTCTCCAAGCTTATTTATCTAAATATACTGACATGGGTAGTACAGAAATTATTTTTTACTGTTATTCACTGGAAGTTCTTTTGGACAATAATTACTTTGTGTTCAACCATCAGTATTATAAACAAATTAGAGGGTTGGCCATAGGTTCTCCTCTGGCCCCCTCTTTTGCCAACATTGTGATGGGGTGGTGGGAACATCAAGTTTTAGAATTGTTTAAGAAATATTTTCAGATACTATATTATAAAAGATTTATTGACGATTTGGTCTTCATATCAGTTGGAGAGTGCAATGATGTTAAATTGTTTGTTGACAAGTTAAATGAAGCCTCTGATTTCTTACAATTTGTCTTGGGTGACATAGGTACTTGTATTAACTATTCGGATGTCACTTTATTTTGGGATGTTACTGCCAACAAGTTTGTGAGTAAAATTTACAGAAAGAAGACATTCATGAATGGTTCCAGTCAACATCCTAAATTCAATTGATTTGAGCCAGTAGGATGACCAGTGAGGACCACCTACTGGCTAGTGAATTTGAATAAATTATTCAATTATTTTGTGATAGAGGGTATGAAGAAGTTTTTTTGAGAGAATTGGCTAAGATGTTTTGGGAAAAAAAGGGATACTTGGTGCCCTCCTATCTTGAAGAAGGCTGTAACATGCAAACCTAAAAGGGAAGATGGTGAGGACAGTCATCTCTGTCTTAATATGGAAATGACTCTTGGTAGGATTGGTACTTGAAAAATAATTGAAGAAAATTGGAAAATGATAGAAGGGAACCAGGATTTATTAAAATAAGTTGGACTGAAACCTAAATTTGTGTATAGAAACAATCATAATTTGAAAGTTTTGTTAGAAAAAGGAAGGAACAAGGGGGCCATAGATGCACCTAACACCAGCAGGTCCCATGTCATATATAAGTGTCATGAATGTACCATGTGTAGGTATATTTTGGAGGGTCTGTACAATGAACTCCCTCACATTGCTTATACTAAGTTCCTATTTTTCATTTTGGAGCAGGGTAAAACTGATATCAGAGGGGGAGTTTTAAAAATTATTTGGAACAGAGAGAGGCCAGATGGCAGATTAAGTTACAAGCAGGCAAAAAAGCTGGTCTCAGTGATGTGATTAAATCAAATGTTTTTTAAAAAATCGTAGGTTACGTGTTAAGAGGTATGGTTTGTTATAACATCATGTTTATCGTCTTTTTTTCCTGCTTGCAAGTTGTGTGTATTTTATAGATCTTGTTGTTAATTAATCGATTGATTTATTGATTGATTTTAATAATTTTTTTTATTAGAAATGGTATTTAAATGGATTTGTAAATGAATGATTTGTGTTGTTCTGAGGAAGTCTTGTTGACAAAAGGAGTGATTAAAGGAAAATTACGCTAACATTTCGCACCTCCTGTGGTTTCTCTGCTTGTGGACTTTGTGTTTTTGCCTTATTAGTTCTAAACCTTCCTATATATTTTAATTGTTCTCTCTACATTAATCTGGCCTCAGCTGATGAAATTTATGTAGTGTATATATATATATATATATATATATATATATATATATATATATATATATATATATATATATATATATATATATATATATATATATATATATATATATATATATATATATATATATATATATATATATATATATATATATATATATATATATATATATATATATATATATATATATATATATATATATATATCTTAAGAGAGTCTGACATTACTGATGGTTGGCCCTATAGCCTACATTAATTACTAAGAAATTATTCCCCTGCCTCGTTGCTGGCCTTGTCCTTCTCTCACCATGCTGATATAGCTTACCTAATACTTTTACAGTGATTTAATCCATTTTAACAAACATACATTTCCTATGGAGAAATACTGCTTCTCAATAGGTTGAACCTCGAGCAGCTGAACTGCAAGTGTTCAGTCTTCATCCACAAGTAGGTTACCCAACATTCAGCCTATGTTTTGCCTGTCCTCAATACTTATCGAACCACCTGCATCTCTCATGGGGTTTACCAAAATTCATCCATTGCAAATAACTAATTCATCCCTCAAGATGCCCTTAACTTGAGCCTATGCTGCTAAGCATCCTGCTAAAGAAATCCAATCATAGTAGTAAATGGAAGATTTACCAGATCTAATTAATTTAGTTTCCATGTAGTATCAGCTGGATGTACAATACTTTCAAGAAAGTAAACTCGAGTTGCACTTTTGAAGTCAGTAGCCTCTTTTATTCACTATCATATCAGGGGCAAATGGTCAGTGCCAGTACAAGTAATCACCTCAATAACATATTTACATGATAACTTTCTATGCCATATCAAAAATGTATTGACTGAATGACTTCCCTGAAGACAGATAAAATCGCATTATCTATCCTTTCCAAAATTCCTATTGAATTTAACAAAACTGTACTTGTTCATAAAAGAAATCATTTTTTTTACTGTGGACAGTTATCAAACTGTCATCTGTTCTTCTGCATGGGAATCTGAAGCGCTGAAGACCAAAGAAATAACAAACTGACCATCACTTCATCCCAAGTCCCTAAACACACATTGAAGTCACTAGTAATTGGACTTTTATAAATGTTTGCTTTATCCTGGCATCCAGAATGGCTTTCCTATTAAACATGACTCTGCAGTTTGGAGAAATTATAAAAATAAGAATAATAAAAAGATCAATAATAAACTGAACATTTTAAGTCAAATTAGTCATCATCTGTCAAAAAGCAATGACTTAATAGAGCAGCTCATTTCAACAGTGATTAAACATAAAATAAATAATTACATTTACATTTAAACATAGCCAAACACTGAAACCTCAGTCACAAAACACCATCATCATCTTTCAGCTTTTCCTGTTAGGGGTCGCCACAGTGGATCATCTCTTTCCATTTCTTCCTATCCTCTGCATCTTGCTCTGTCACACCAACCGCCTGCATGTCCTCTCTCATCACGTCCATAAACCTTATCTTAGGCCTTCCTCTTTTCCTCTTACCAGGCAGCTCCATCCTTAGCATCTTTTTCCCAATATACCCATCATCCCTCCTCAGCACATGTCCAAACCAATGCAATCTCGTCTCTCTTGCTTTGTCTCCACACTGTCCAACACGAGCTGACCCTCTAATATACCTATTCCTAATCCTGTCCATCCTAGTCACACCGAGTGCAAATTTTAACATCTTTAACTCTGCCACATCCAGCTCTGACTCCTGCCTTTTTGTCAATGCCACTGTCTCCAACCCATATAACATAGATGGTCTCACTACTGTCTTGTAGACCTTCCCTTTCACTCTTACTGGTACCCGCCTGTCACAAATCACTCCTGACACTCTTCTCCACCCTGCCTGTACTCTCTTCTTCACCTCTCTTCCACATTCACCATTACTCTGAACTGTTGATCCCAAGTACTTAAACTTTACCAACTCTACTCCCTGCATCCTCACCATTTCTCTACCCTCCCTCTCATTTACACACATATATTCTGTCTTAGCCCTGCTGACCTTCATTCCTCTGCTCTCTAGAGCATATCTCCACCTCTCCAGAGTCTCCTCAACCTGATTCCTACTCTCACTACAGATCACGATGTCATCTGCAAACATCATAGTCCATGGGGACTCCTGTCTGATCTCATCTGTCAACCTGTCCATCACCACTGCAAATAAGAAAGGACTCAGAGCTGATCCTTGATGTAATCCCACCTCCACCTTAAATGGATCTGTCACTCCCACTGCAGTCCTCACCACTGTCACACTCCGTGACAGATCCTGTACCACACATACTTTTCTGCCACTCCCGACTTCCTCATACAATACCACAACTCTTCTCTAGGCACCCTGTCATACGCTTTCTCCAAGTCTACAAAGACACAATGAAACGCCTTCTGACCTTCTCTGTATTTCTCCAATAACACTGTCAGAGCAAACATCGCATCTGTAGTGCTCTTTCCTGGCATGAAGCCATACTGCTGATCACTAATCATCACCTCCCTCCTTAACCTAGCTTCTACTACTCTCTCCCATAACTTCAAGCTGTGACTGATCAATTTTATCCCTCTTTAGCTACTGCAGCTCTGCACATCACCCTTATTCTTAAAAATAAAACAAAAACATTTTTTATCCTCCTCAGGCATCATCCTGACTTTCCAAAATTTCATTAAACAATCTAGTTAAAAATCACTGCTTATCACCCTTACTTGCTGCACATCTTTCCCAGCTCTGTCCCTCTGTCTAGCCAATCAGTACAGGTCCTTTTTTTCATGTCCAATCTCTATCCTTAGCCACCTCTCTCTTTGCCATGTGCCTCATCTCCTTATACCCATGTCTACTTTCTTCATCTCTTTGACAATCCCACTTCAGCCTCTTCCTCTGTATACTCTCCTGTACTTCCTCATTCCACCACCAGGCCTCCTTGTCCTCCTTCCCAGTCTCCATTACTAGTTCAACTCCAATCACCCTTTTGCACTGCTTTCACACTCCTCCTCTCCCTCTTGACCACCAACGTCCTCCCACAGCCCACCACCCTATGCTGCTTAACTACACTCCCCTGCCACCACTTTACAGTCTCCAATCTCCTTCAGACTGGCCCTCCTACATAGGATATAATCCACCTGTGTGCATCTCACTCTTGTACATCGCCTATGCTCCTCCCACTTCTTAAAATACGTATTCACCACAGCCATGTCCATACTTTTCGCAAAATCCACAATCATCTGACCTTCTGCAGTCCTCTCCTTAACACCATATCTACCCATCACTCCCTCATCCCCTCTGTTCACTTCACCAACATGCCCATTAAAGTCCGCTCCAATCACTAGTCTTTCACCCTTGTGTACACTGACCACAACTTCATCCAACTCACTCCAAAATTTCTCTTTCTCATCCATCGCACACCCAACTTGTGGAGCATATGCACTAACAACATTCATCATTACACCATCAATTTCAAGCTTCATAAACATCACTCTGTCAGACACTCTCTTCACGTCTAAAACACTCTTGGCATATTGTTCCTTTAGTATAACCCCTACCCCATTTCTTCAGCCATCCACACCATGATAGAACAATTTGAACTCGTTTCCTAAACACCTGGCCTTACTTCCCTTCCATCTGGTCTCTTGCACACACAATATATCAACCTTCCTTCTCTCCATCATATCAGCTAGCTCTCTTCCTATACCAGTCATACTGCCAACATTCAAAGTTCCTACGCTCACTGCTACACTCCTAACCTTCCTCCTCTCTTCCTGCCTTCAGGCATGCCTCCCTCCACCAGCACCCTGTTGGCTAACAGTGCTGGTGGCGAACCCGGCCTCGACCGATCCGGGAAATATGAAATTTATATTTATGCGCCATAAGTTATGTGGCAGAATTTTTATGCCGGATGCCCTTCCAGACGCAACCCTCCCCATTTATCCGGGCTTGGGACTGGCACAAAGAAATGCACTGGCTTGTGCATCCCCACTGGCTGGGTTCCCAGTCACAAAACACCAATAATCCTAAAATGAGGTTGAGGAATTAGGCAACCAGCAACGCCAAGTGTCAGCCTTTATTCTTCATTCTTTATTCAAAAAATCACATAAACCCAACTAAATCACAACATTTTTGTTCTTCCACAACAAGAACGCCATCAGATGCATACTAAAATGGATATATTCACCCTTTAAATATCCTATAACCCCACCTTCCAAGCAACATTTGTTAATTTATTGATGAATTTTGAATTTCTTCATCCTGTTTTTTTTTCGTCCCTCAAACAACCCCTTTTATTTTAACATGTTCTAGCTTGCTATCTTCAGTTGGAATCCCAAAACAGAATGTCTTGTCATTTATTATATACTGTTTTCTTTTCATCTTTTAAATGTCACCATCTTTGTATTACTGTTTTCTGACATGCCATCACCTACTGCAACCCTGAGTTTTATCCTTTTTGAATAAATATCTCTAAATGAAACACATATCTTGATATACATTTCTTACAATTATAACATTTTGAATTCTTTTTCGAGGCTTTTATTTAAGCACTTTTCTGAAATTTATATTTAAATGTTCAGTACAACAGAATTTGCTATGCATTTAGCAAAATCTTCACTTTGCAAGGGTGTTTCATCTACACAAAAGGTTATCCTAGATAAGTTCCATATCTGTTGATATAAACAGATTGCAGGCATGCGAGTGAGCGGTACAGTGGATATAAAAAGTGTACACACCCCTGTTACAATGCCAGGTTTTTGTGATATAAAAAAATGAGACCACAATAAATCATTTTAAAACCTTTCCCACCTTTAATGTGATCTATAAGCTGTCGAATTCAATTGAAAAACAAACAAATGTGTTGGGGGAAAAACATAAAATATAAAAAACATACAATAAGCTGGTTGCATAAGTGTGCACACCCTTAAATTAATACTTTGTTTGCTTTAATTACAGCATTCAGTCTTCTTGTGTACACACCTGCCATCAATTAAAGAGACTCTGATTAACCCCAAATAAAGTTCAGCTGTCCTAGTAGGACTTTCCTGACATTTACTCAGTTACCTGCTACACCAAAAGCCATGGTTCGCACAGAGCTTACAAAGCATCAAAGGACCTCATTGTTGAAAGGTATCAGTCAGGATAAAGGTACAAAAAAAATTCCACAGCATTGGATATACCATGGAACACAGTGAAGACAGTCATCAAAAAGTGGAGAAAATATGGGACAGCAGTGACATTGCAAAGAACTGACGTCCCTCTTGATGAAAAGTCAAGAAGAAACCTGGTGAGGGAGGCTGCCAAGAGACCTACAGCAACACTGAAGGAGCTGCAGGAATTTCTGACAAGTACTGGTTGTGTACTACATGTGACAACAATCTCCCATACTCTCCATATGTCTGGCCTGAGGAGTAGGGTTACAAGATGAAAGCCTTTTCTTACACAGAAAAACATCCAGGCCCGGCTAAAATTTGCAAAACAATACATCAGGTCTCCCAAAAAACATGCAGGAAAATGTGTTATGGTCTGATGAGACCAAGGTTGAACTTTCTGGCCACGATTCCAAAACATTTGTTTGGAGCAAAAGCAACACTTTGCATCACCAAAAGAATACCATCCCCACGGTAAAGCATGGCGGTGGCAGTATCATGCTTTGGGGTTGCTTTTCTTCAGCTGAAACTGGGGCTTTAGACAAGGTTGAGGGAATTATGAACAGTTCCAAATAGTAGTCACTTTTGGCCCAAAACTGTCAGCCGTCTGCTAGAATGCTGAAGATGAAGAGGAATTTCACCTTTCCAAGCATACATCCAAATCAATAAAAAAATGGCTTTACCAGAAGAAAATTAAAGTTTTGGAATGGCCCAGCCAGAGCCCAGACCTAAATCCAATAGAAAGTCTGTGGGGTGACCTGAAGAGGGCTGTGCACAAGAGATGCCTTTGCACTCTGACAGATTTGGAGCGCTTTTGCAAGGAAGAGTGGGCAAATATTGCCAAGTCAAGATGTGCCATACTGATAGACTCCTATCCAGAAAGACTTAATGCTGTAATTAAATCCAAAGGTGCTTCAACAAAGTATTAGTTTAAGGGTGTGCACACTTATGCAACTAGATTATTGTATGTTTTTTTTTTATTTTTTATATTTTTCCCCTAATAGATTTGTTTGTTTTTCAATTGAATTGTACAGGTTATAAGTCACATTAAAGGTGGGAAAAGTTTTGACATGATTTATAGTGGTCTCTCATTTTTTTATATCACAAAAACCTGGCATTTTAACAGGGGTGTGTACACTTTTTATATCCACTGTAAATAATATGGAAGATAATCAATCATCAGACAGTCTGTACAATAAAAACAGGCCCTAGCCTTTCTAAGCTAATGTAATCCAAGGAGTTAATTTTCAGAAAATGTACTAAATAAAGACCTCTAGAATGAATATCCTGACCTTACAGATAGTCACAGAAGGTGAAGAGAATGAGACATCAGTAAATACAGTTTAGTTAGCAAAAGAAAGATTGCAAATGACATGGAGGTAAGGATGTCCTAGAGAAATCAGTGCTTGATGAACAATGCTAAAATTCTAAGCTGAAAATCCAAGTAGGTATTATAGTCAGATGGATAAATAAAATTTTTTAAGATGCATAACAGAATTTACAGGTTTGACTTGTGATGTACAACATGCACTAAAACAGCAAATGAGAACAGCACTTTAAAACTATAGGACTGGAGCTTGTCGTTAACATGATTCTGGAACTGCTACTTTGGCTAACATCCAAACAAAACAAAAAAATGAGTGGTATTGTACAGGCTGCATGCAGTATAGTGTCATAATACAATAGGCATTTGGTCTTGTATTTCTTTTTAATATCCATAACAATTTCTTACCCCTAGTTTATTTACAGTTGTGTTACTTCTTGAAAGTATTAGAGCATAAATACATGGAAACACCATATAAGTGGGAATCAGGCAGCATATTTAAAACATTTAGAAATGCAGCTAGTTGTGCAGTGGAGAATGTTGTCAAGAATAACGGCTATCACCCCATAGATCCTAATAACTCAAGGCTGTATAAGAATTTTATGATGTCAGAGATGCACTAACAATGGTAAATGAAAGATCACTAAAGAACAATTGTCAAGAGGTCTGTTTGTTACTTTTTTGAACAACTGAGAGAATGAATAGTGATCTCAAGTGGCACTATTGGTGACATACATGCCCAACCATTGTGTCCCATCAGCATAAGTGCATTGTTGTGCTGTAATCTGCAGTTTGAGAGTGGAAGTTACTTTGCCTTGAACCTATGGAACTGAAACAGGAGCCATATGAATGGTTGGAACACACTTTAGCAAGTCTAGTAATTCAGAGACTAAAAGGCTGAAAATAAATAAATAAATAAATATATATATATATATATATATATATATATATATATATATATATATATTAATTCCAAAATGGACATTTCTTGGAATATATTCTCTGAAGTATAATGACCTCACCCTGTTTTTGACATAGCGTTTGTACTAATCCTCTTGAAGATTCCAACTTTTAATACTTAATGAGGTATGCATACTCTCTGCCCGTACATTTTATATGAGATTCAGAAATACTTCCCCCTGACAGCCTGAGTTCAAAGAACGCAGCAGGTTCAGGGGATGCAGAGGGACAAAGGAGAAGAGTGATGTTTGATCTTCACTCTTTTTGCATTTCTGGTATTTTTTTCAGTGTCTTGGCACTCAACATATCAGTAGGTAGCCAACTGAAACTCTTTCTGTTCCCCACGTTAATTTCCCTTGTTAAAGCACTTACATTGCCCTGATAGTGCTCTTCACATATCACACATACAAATAAGCAGAACACCTCCGAGAATGGCTAAGCCGTATGCCAGGTACCAGGCAATGGTGAAATGCAGAGCTGACATACATGACATACATGATGAATGATGCATAACACGAACGGGAGTTTGGAAAGGGTGCCCCACGGAGAAAGGATGGAAAGTTTTAAGTACCATCTGAAGCACTAACCTCTTTCCAAATTTAAAATGAAATGCTGGTGCATTTTTTCTCTTGCCTGATTTTTGTTTTTTGAATATGAAAGTTTTAAATTTTGTCGCTACTCACAATCACTAAACTGCCAGGAAATGGATTAAATGCAACATGACTGTAGATAGAAACTTATATCACTTGTTTCATGCCTGTCTTCCAAAGCTGAATTTGTCAAAAATATATGAGGCCTGACTGATCAATTGTCAGCTATCTGCCTCTATGTATTTTAACTGAATGTTTTCTTTATACTTGAAATGAGGAGGTAAAATCCAACAGAGTTTCATGGTTATAGAAATTTAGGGCAGAATCTCAAAAGGTTGCTCAAAATTCCTCCTGGTTCATCTAAAAAAGATCCCAAAAGATAAATAATAAATTAAACAACAGGAACAGTGACGTAATGTGAGTATCCTTGGCTACACCAGTTTTAATAGACAGAGGGTTAAAAGTTGCAACTATTGTTATTTGCTATATACATTTCTTGCAGCTCGACATCAATTTCAGATTTCCATATGTTTGTTAATTTTTTTAAGTGTCCACCAATATGCACATCTTGACACTACTTGTCCTAATGTATTCAACCTTAAAGTACAAGTGTATGGAGATGACATCTGTTTTCAGTAGTTTGGTGAAAGCTGAGTAATGACCTAATCTATTCTACAGCTGGTTAATAAATTTAACATCAACCTATTACTAATAAATATTTAAAGCTAGTTACCATGAAATATGAACTATAAAACTGCAAACGTTCATAAATGTGTGATTATACAAGAAGGAGTATGACCTTAAATTCATATCTATTTTAAAGATTTCTCAGCTGTCTACTTGGGTAATTACAAACACTGAATCGTGTCAGTGATAAAAACAGCTCTGCTTCATAAGGTTTCTTTAACTTATGGTGTCATAATAATTCAAAGTGATAAACTTTAAGGAGGTAAAGCCAGCAAAGAGGGATAATGTTTTTGACATAATTTAATTTTTGTACTAATTCTCTTGACTAGTGTAACTTTTATTACTTAATGAGTTATGCATGCTCTTTGCGTGTACATTTTTTATGAGATTCACAATGGATTTTCCCCTGACAGCTTGATTTCACATAATACAGCAGATGTTACCATGTAAATTGGCATTTCAGGTTTTTCCATTGCAGATATGAGCACCTGAAAATCTCAGTGCATATTTACTATACTGTCAACATTAAACTAAAGTATTAGCAAATGAAATTCTGAGAACTGCTACCTAATTAAGCATAATAAAGTATTTTAAATATCAGAGTAATTTCTCTTCAGCATGCTGTTAACAGCAGGCAGACATGTGCTCTAATGTCAGGCATGAATTATTATCTAATCATATGCTCTAGTTACAACTAAACTGAAATGAGCACCTAGTGTTAATAATGACAAATGCTCACGTACTGGACAACTTGTACAAAGGCAGGTAAAGGAGCTTACATGCTGCATTTAAAATAGAATAATGTACAACAAAATCTCCATCTCTGCATGAATTTCATTATTTAGAGTACTATTTGTGCATTGTTTTAAGGTTTACATTCAGTAATATATGCACGTGCATATATATATTTTTATTATATATGAGTGTATATTTATGCCTGTTAGTGGGCACTACTATTTCTCTAGTCATTGTCTGCTGAAGGAAATTTAATGCATGTAAGCATTCATGTATTCAATACCAAGCCAGCTATCTACCTCATTTTATTCAGTATGATTTTTAACTGAATGTTTTCTTTATACTTGAGGAGGTAAAAACCAACAGAGTTTCATGATTAAAGAAATTTAGGACAGAATCTCAAAAGGTTGCTCAAAATTCCTCCTGGTTCATCTACCCAAATCTATGATGTTCCTGAGGTGGTAGATGGACCCTGGGGTAAAACTGTAGATCATACTAATTGAATCAGGCAGAATTTAGATGCCAAATTAGCTTGCATTAATTCACTTCCTTGAATAAGAAAGGCATTTGTGAATATCACAAGACTAAAACTTATGAACAACTGTCCTATAAGCACACAAGTCAAGCAGTTAAACAATACAGAAGGAATTGTCAATTAGTCAAAACATTCTACCACAGATAAACCGTGCACCTTTCACTTTGATCTTCTTAAATTTTGCAGTTTTGAATACTTCTTAAGGGCAGCTGTGTATAATCCTCTGCGTATAATGAGGCCCTTAGGACTGCAGTTGTGTTTGTCTCCCCGGGACAGTAACCTAAACCTCAACTCGATGTTCTATACCCACACCCAATTTGAACGTACTTTAACTTAAAAACTGTTATAATGCTACTCAAAGTAAACAAACATAAGAACTTTGCAATCACAGCTATCTACATTCCACCAGGTAACAATATAGCCACCCTTGAGGAAATTCTATGCTGTGTTTATCCAATGTTGCTATCCTGATCATCACTGAAAATCTCATATGAAGCTATCAAACTAGGTGATCTAAATATAGACTGGCAAACAATGCACTGTAACAATTCTACTAACACTATCCAACTCTATACTTTTCCGCAGTTGATTACCTCTCTAACTGGAAATAATAAGGCAATGGCCAGACAGTCTACCTTAGACTATATTTTTCTCAGACCTAATCTCTGACCATTGCACCTTACATGACAATGCTAGTGACCATCAACCAATTTATGCTGACAGAACTTCAAGGACTAGCTCTAAAACACCTCTTTAGACAGGTAAGAAAACTAACTTCTTTCAAAAAACACACCTTTATTAATTTTATAAAAGAATATAATTGGGAATATCTTAGGGCCCTATCAACAGACAATGAAGTAACAGTATTAAACAATACTTAACTCACTAGCCCCAACCAGAATTAGGAGAATCAAATCCAACCTAGCCCCACGGTTGCCAATAGAAACTCTGCATGATATCAGACATGGAGAAAAAAAGGATGGAAGGTCTGGAAAAAAACAGACAATTGTCACCTTCCAAAATGTTAGACGTAAAAGAAAGTAAACTAAGTACCTAATTAAAAGGACAAGGAAAACTACTATTCCACACTCAGAAACTCAAAGATTATCAATCCATAAACATTATGCAACTCCATTACTATGTTATTACAACCTGAACAAATCACACAGCCACCCCAAACTTTTAAACACAAAACAGTTGTATAGCCAGTGAATATAATACCAATTTCTTTGAAATAGTTAAGTATATAATCAGCAACCAGACCAAACCAAGCCTCCACCACAATGGGCAAACTTGCCTAACCACTATTTTTCCCAACCAATCCTAGTACAACTATAAAAATAAATCTTCTAAAAAATGAAATGTACCACAATCATAAATGACAACCTCCCAAGTGAGTACCTTAAAATGACAACTGATGCCATAGCCTAGCTCATTTCCATCCTAATAAATTGATCCATCTGTGAAAATGTCCCCTCTGTAAGGAACAGAATGTTTTTGAACTAGGGAGGCACCTCTATAATTATACACCAGCAGCCATTCTATCCATCATATCTAGGACACTGGAGAAATGGAAACATACTGAGCTTTTCAACTACTTAGCCGAAAATCAGCTACTCTCCCTTACCGAGCATGGCCTCACCACAACACTACCACTGCATTGCTTCATTTCACTTCTACTGCAAACACATGAAGAAATTAAGGTAATATAATATCTGCACTTTTATTAGACTTAGCTAAAGCCTTTGATACTATGCCCCATGAAAATCTCCTACTCCAGCTCTCTAATATAGGATTAGACAATACCTCTCTACATTAGTTGCATAGTAACCTACCCAACAGATCACAGGCAGTCAAATGGAAGCATAATATTTCTATTTTCCTCCCAGAAGAAATCAGATTCCCACAAGGTTTTATATTAGGTCCCCTGAACTTTAACCTCTTTATTAATGGTCTTCATATTGCAAGCAAATAAACCACCATTGTGCAATAGGTTGATGACGCTACCCTGACCATTCAGCAAAAACACTACCAAAACTTCAGCACAAAACCCAGCATGCATTCACCTCTGTTGAATCTTGGCTAAACAAATCTCACCTCATATTAAATCTCAGTACAACAAAATTAATATTATTTACTCCCAAACCCTTCTTAAATTAAATGACACTGTTTACCATCACCTCTATTCACAACACTAAGATCAAACCATTTTACTAAGCTAAACTCCCAGGTATCATCACCAATGACCAGATGAAGTTTGATCAACACATTAACTAACCTATAAAGAAAGTACAGCAGAAACTAGGCCATTTATACAGAGTAACACCATTCCACATTGATGAAGCCAGAAAAAGCATGGTATCTCCTGACTTACTGCCTTCTGTACTGTATGCCTCACCCATTTTTCAGTAACCTACAAGCCCCTTTTCTGGTAAAGTTAGAACAATGTTATAGCAAAACCATTACATTTGCAGCAAACCATCACTACCAGTCACACCACTGATGACCAGAACTACTACACTACAAATCTTTATCACAATTTCCTACTGTACACCACACTTTGCATAAGCCAGAAAACTGTCAATCCATAAAATCACCATACAACTCTCTTCCTTGATAGACACCTAACATCAAAAGACAAATCTCTGCTTGCCATAACAAAATCTTACAATTCTGCAGAGGACTGTCTCTACTCAAAACAACATTTACAAAAATATGGAAATCTATCCCTCTAGTACTAAAAACAAACCTAAAAGGAAATTCCTTCAAAAATAATTAAAATGTCTCCTGATAGAAAAATGAAGCTGCTCCTGTATCTTACCAGGCTGACTGCTATAATACCAATATAGTTAATCCCTATGATTCAATAAATTCTGTGTAGGCTCTGCTCGAAGCTTACACGTAATTTACATGTCTGTGCAATGATGAGCAGTGAGCAGCAGCGGGCAGCAGCTCGCCATGCATATTAATGCTGTGCAGTGTGCCTGAATTAGGTTTTGTGGCTGGCAACAGTGTTAAAATTCTGTTTATATCATAGCACCTATGTTCTGCAGATTTGCACGGAATGCTACAATGACCACCAGAGCTTCACAGACAGCTGTGCATCTGTTAGTGAAACATTATCTCCACAAAGGCCAACATAATGTGTTGATATTTAACCAGAAATATGGAGAAAACTTGCCATAGATGTTGCATAGAAATGCGGTAGAATGAAACTCAAACATACCTGTCATCCTCTTTGAGCAAGATATATGGACACTGGCATACATAATGGGAACAAAGGCCCCAAAATAGGGACAGATTTTTAATACTGTACTTCCAGACTTAGAAAGTTGATAGAATAATAGGTTATAAATTAGCATGAACTTTCTGAACAGCGTGAAGTTTTAAACTCAAATGTCAGTCATCCGTTTCTGACTTCACTCTGCAATGACATGCCAATGATTTGACAGAAAACAAAAATGTTATGAGGCAAATATCACAAATATGAGGCAAAGATTGGAGATTCTGCACAAATCAGGACAGTTGAGAGGTATTGTATGCACTCAAATGTATGTAATATTGAGTCACATCAGTCCAGAGATCATCCCAGTGATACGGCAGAAAGCCGCAAATTTGATAAGGAAAACATCTGGACATCCTGGGAATATCTGGACAGTTGAGAAGTATGAATGTGAAGTATATGGTCCAAACACAGTGGAGGACAATGTACGTACAGTGCAGAGTATTGTGATATCCCATTTGTAGCATTCCGTACTGAAGCTGTTAATGATCTGTAACAGGACATGGACTGGCATGTAAAATGATCACTCAGGGAAAGTGTGTGTATTAAATAGGGACACACAGATGAATTGTAGGAATTAACACAGGGAAAGAGGGCAGGTGAAACTCCCTCATGTACAGCAGGGGAGGGCACATCAATGAAAGATGGTTGTAGCAGCAACACCAAGCATATGCCTATATGGTACAGTAGGGAATGTACATTAAAAATGTATTGTCTGTGACTGACACACATGGTGACATAACATTGGGAAGGATGTGTGTTTGAGATAAGCATCATTATATTACATAAATAATGCAGAGGACATCTATCATGGATCTGACATACAATTGGGGTAGGGTGCATATTGTGAAGTTGTTCAAACAAATATGCCTGAATATGAGTGTACTCTTGCAGAGGTCTCCAACAAGGCTGCGGCAAGTAAAGGATCATGGAAAACATTACAAAAAACACCCACATTCATGGACAATATCAAAATAACATCACCACTAATCCCATGCCTTTGACATAACATATGTGATGTGGAGTGATAAGAGATGAGCCTGCACACACACACTTGAACAACTATTATGATACATCCACCATCTATGAGGATAACCACTCACACTGTCTGGCACTGTAATATCTGCAGGAGGTGTTACGAGGGTTTGTTGCCTTGTGTGCATGGTGTGTGTGTGTGTGTGTGTGTGTGTGTGTGTGTGTGTGTGTGTGTGTGTGTGTGTTTGTATATATATATATATATATATATATATATATATATACATATATATATATATATAGAGAGAGAGAGAGAGAGAGTACAGTTGGGGTATGAGGTGCAGTGGTTAATGTTGACACCTCACAGCAAGATGTTCTCTGGTTCAGTTCTCAGCAGGGGTACCTTTTGTGCAGAGTCTGCTTGTCCTCCTTGCATTTGCATGGGTTTCTTCTGGGTACTCTGGTTTCCTCCCACATTCCAAAGGCATGCATCTGGAATGTTTTTCCCTGGGCATCCGCTGAAAATAGGCTCTTTCTAGTCAGACTTTCCCAGTTGACAAATGCTAAATAAATAAATAAGTAAAATAAATAATCCACGCTGTCATGAATGATATACATGGCATTAATTTTGTCAACACCTATGTATGTTGTGTGTGCATAAGCAGAACAGGTAGCACACATGCATCTGGTGTAGCAACTTGATTGGTGTTCCGCATCACCAGACAGTCATTTATATTCCACAGAAAGAATACCTAGGTATGGGCAATAAGCTATGTGAGCACTGTGACAAAGGTGGTAAACTTCAGTTAAGCATCAGTGGAAGACATGTAAGGAGGTACATGAAGAAGGGTGCATTGTACACAGTTATTGGTGTGATGAAGGCTGGAAACCATGGAGATATTATGGCCTCTGATGTGCATGCCTTTACATACCCCATATTTGTGCTACATTCAAGAGAGTAGTCAGCACTGTGACCACTTGCTGGTGGATGTACCACTTATCATCTACCCCAGGGCATGGGTCACATACCTGTTGGTCTGATTATAGGGTGTGATGTCCACATTATACTTGGGTGGTGTTTTTTTTTTCCTGATTCAACAAATCCCTCCATGTTTCTTGGCAATGTAGGTGTTGTCATGGCTGTGGCAGCAGTTTTTTGGAATGTGTTGATACTGTCTGCATTATACTTATATCACAGTTGGAGTCAATAATTGCCCACAATCTTTAGTCCTTCAGCATGTGTATGTCATCTGTGATGTCCATCACTTAACTATTGAGCAGGAAACAGCCTAGCAGGCACCAATGATGTACCAGCCTGATCACTAGATCTGAGATATAGGTCATGTCACACATTTTAACATAGTGAGATGCCATGTATGTCATACACTAGTCTACCAATTTGGTGATATAGCTGCTTATGGCTACATATGACAGTGTTGAGTGAATACCTCAGTGTGGATTTGTGTCAAATGCCTTGATCTGGTCAAGTTCCACAAGATGATTCCACAAGATCACCCATGCCTTCAATTACCTTTTTGAGAACATCTATCAGATGTAATGGACTTCATGTAGAATTAGCAACTCACACAGGTCTGTTGCGCACATTTGGAGTATTAGTAGTGTACATGTAGAAGAGGTCCATGATGACATGTTGGTCTGACTCACAGTTGAGGAGAGTCAGGATGTCTCTATGCATGCATACATCAGGTGCTGTCCCCCCAACTCTGGTGGATGCATGTTGATGTACAACCTTGTATGGGGAACATAGGTCATGTGGAGGGTGTGTTGAACTGTGTATTCAACAGTATCAGGAAGGTGTATGTGCTGAGTGACACCATAGGTGACCTGTGATGTTGTCACAGCTCATTGATTCTGTGTGATAGACCTGGATGAAGATAAGGCAGTGCATACTGCCTATCATGATCTGGCCTAGGGTTGACACAATCACCCATGCAAGTATCATTGAGAAAACCTCCAAGCTGGAATTAAGCCTTATGTCAGTTGGTGGGCAACCAATTGGCTCAGTGACAAAACACATCATGTGTAAGTCGGTGAATTAACCTGTAGCAGTACAACTACCCCAAGAGCAAACCCCATAGATCCGTGCTTGGCCCTTCCCTGTTTGAACTTTATCTCTCAACAGTTCAGGATAAAGTATATGGCATTTCACTTACCATGTTTTCTGAATCTTGCATATTGTGTGCAATCATCTACCAATGGTGATAACATAGTACAGAAAGAGGTAACACACATGCACAACTGAGTGGTGACAAAGGCACACAATCTATAAATAAATGCAGAAATGTGTGTTTGCAATGTTGTCTGTCTGAAAGTGGAACTTCATGTTAATCACAGCATTGACATCAGTCATGCTATGCAGAAACTCAGGCAAGTACTGGGAACACACATATATAGCAATTTCAACTTTGATCACAAAGTGTCCACACTGATATTGAAAGCCTATCTTGTGCACGTCATAAGTCATGCCATCATATTGAGATCTTAGGATGTATGACAGCATTGTAGTCAAACCTCATCATGACACCATTAGAGGATAATGCTGTCTTTTTCATGTACCTCACCAGACACATGTACAGCTGGACAGACCACAGGGTTTTCTAACAACATAACCTAGTACCCACAAACCATGCCATGATATATGTGATATATTAGAAGCCATGTCACTGTATTTTTTATTGTATAGGGTGAGGTGACTTCTGCCTGGCCTCCAGGCCAGTCTCTGACCTTGCCCTAGTGGGAGTACTGCATATCCAAAAATCTGATATAGCTATGAACCTATACATGCTGGATGGACAGATTCATAACCCAGAGGCTCCCTTCACTCTGGAATAAAATCCCAGTCCTGGTTAGGCAGAGTCCCTCATTGACTCTCTTCAAGAGGAATCTTGATGATTGGATGGGAGATCGTAGGTTTACCCCAGGTATCACTTCTGTGTCACTGTTAGACAAAGGCACAGTATACTAACCTCGAAAAAGGGCATAGCAAAATTAATTTAAAATGGGTGGCGAAAGCCAAGCACACTCTGGCTAGGCTTATAAATGCCCTAGGGCAGATAGCCTATTATGAACCTATGAACCTATGAGCCTAATGACATCAGTAGTGTCTGTTGAGGAGAATATAACAGTATCCCACATGCTGGTGTAAAATGTTCTCTGTAATGTCAAGAAACAGCTCACACACACACACACACACACACACACACACACACACACACACACACACACGCACACACGCACACATGCACACACGCACACACACACACACACACACACACACACACACACACACACACACACACACACACACACACACACACACACACACACACACACACACACACACACACACACACTTGACTGCAGTGAAAATAGAACCCATACTTATCTAAGTACACAGACTACAAAACACAGTACTTTACACAAGTGCCACAGCTAAATCCATCCTGGAGTGTGTCAGAACACTTTATAGCTGATGATGTAATGTCAAGTAACAGCTAACACACATGCACACACATGACTGCAGTGAGAATAGAACCTTTACCTATCTAGGTGTATGGACTACAGAACACAGTACTTTACACAAGTACAAAAACTCAAGTCCAACTTGAAGTGTGTCAGACAACACTTTATGTCTGATGACATCAGCAGTGTCTGTTGAAGAGAATATAACAGTGTCCCACATGCTGTGTAAAATGCTCTCTGTAACGTCAAACAGCTCACACACACACACACACACACACACACACACACACACACACACACACACACACACACACACACACACACACACACTTGACTGCAGTAAGAATAGAACCCCTACCTATCTATTTACACAGACGATAGAACACAATATCTGCATAGGCTCATAGCTTCATATGTTCATAGGAGGCTACTAGCCTAATGGCCCTATGGGGTTTAGAAACCTAGCTGTGTAAAAACTCAAGTACCCTTATTGAGCATAGTTGGATGGTCATTGTTAGCAGAGCAATTTTGTGACCAGCAGAAACTGGTCCTGTCCGTGAGTGACATAGGTGCCACCCCAGAGGTGACTTTACAATCACCCAACCAGTAGACAAGGTTGTGCATGAAGAGGGTCATTAAATAACACTGACTGACACACAATGGGAACTTATTACAGAGGAGTGTGAGTCGTTGGAGGATACATCTGTCTCACCAGCATGTTCTGTTTATGTCACAGGCTAGGTTGAGAACACAGGCCCAAGTTATTCTTGTCCCATTTGATTTGCAGATGTGCAGCATTTCCAGTAGGGCAGGGTCTGAGACTGCTCTGTAGGTCAGGCATAGGTCACCTCTCAGCAGCCTACATGATACTGAGTACACTGATAGGTCTTTCAGTCTTTCCAAGAATGTCATGTTTGGAGGTCCTGGGGTCTCCCAGGAACAACCCTGTGTTTTCTCCAATTGCTGTAGGTGTCTGGTGATGTACAGACAGAAGGAAGAATTGTACTCAATTGGTTGTCTGATAAGGGTAGAGTACACAGAGGAATGACCACCATCGTCTTGGATGTGATGTCCATATGTATGATGTGAGCAATGCAGAATGTGTGTGTCACCACTATGGACACATAGTGATGAAAGTGTAGATTGCTATCGACATGTGTTCCCAAGTCTCACAACACTGTGTTTGAGCTTTGAGGGGTGCTATGTATATCATAATTAGCAGGGGAACTTCATTGTCAAAGGGGAGAATGAGCCATTGTTTGCTTTAAGGTTCAGTCCATGGGCTTGGCACCAATAATTTGTGTGTGGCAGCCCCTTCCATAGAATGCTACCATCACTGGGGGACTGTATTAGTGCATCCAGTTACCAGTCATCTGCAAACTTTGTAAACCACAGGCTACCTACAATTACCTGCATTTCAGGGAAGTAGTTTGCAAACAGTTGATGGCTCAGCACAGATCCTTGTGATATTCTAATTGTAATTGGTTACTGCTGGAGGTGCAGTCCCCAACTTTGAGAGTGTGTCTTATGTCAGTGAGCCAGTTGCCTATGCCTGTACTACTGTATGGTTTAATTCCCACATGAGAGATCTTCGTTATGACACATGAATGGGGGATAGTGTCAAAGGCCTAGGATAAGTCAACATAGGCGGTATATCCTGTTATCCCTCATCCAGGTCTGTGGAGTCAGTATTCAAGAAGTCCACAAGGTTCAGTGAGCAAGATCTACCTTTGACAAAAAAAAAAATGGGTAAAAAAAAAACATGGGTACGGCCAAGTGTGTTGAAGGTCACCTACATCCCAATGGATATGGTCCACGCTGATTCCTACCCTAGCCTTGCAGATAAGTATTTTTAGGCATTTGGGTCAGTAGTTGTAGTTCTGCATGTTACCAGATTGATGTGCACTGCATAGCACAGAACATTTAATATTACATTTTGTACTGTGGTTGATATATGTGTGAAAACACTACTGAGACACCAGGGTTGCAGTGCTTGTGGGGTGGAGCATATGTATGTATTGTAAATATGTGACATATTGTTAGATAATACCCTCAGTTTGTAATGTTTACACATGTAATTTCATGTTATACAAAGAGAATGGACAATAACAGCAGTAATGCAGCATAATATGTACGTTTTCATAGAGTGGCAAGTAGTGGGTTTACACAACGATTAGCAAAGTGTTTATGCATGCAAGATAGACATGTCTGTATGTAAAGTCAAAGACAAATTCAAAGTAAACTTAATTGTCATTCAGATTATACAACTTATGCATCACTGAATAAAATTTCATTACTTCTTTTCAAAGTGGAAGCATTTTCACACCATACACAATTTGTTTTACAACAGCTACTACAGACATGACACACATTATTGTCTTAGACTCTTATCTAACTATGCATAAGAACTGCACAGAAAGGGGAAACTTTTCATGGTAATCATTTATTGGACATTTAAGATTGCTGTAATCATTATAGCACATTTAGGATTGCATAAGAATATGAATTAAGATAACCCCAGTAGGATTATTGCACCAAAGTTATTACACAAAAATATATGGTACTACTGTTGGGAAATTCCAACAGCTTTTTTTCAGAGTTCAGAGTTCAGCATAGTGTTGACTTAATATGAGTTTAGTAGTCTGATGGCCTGTGGAAAAAAGTTCTTGTTGCAAATAGTTGTTTTGCATCTCATACTGCAGTAGCGTTTACCAGAAGATAAATAGGTGAACAGTCCATAGACAGGGTGGGTAATGTCTCTGATAATCTTGTTGGCCCTACTGAGACATTGTGACAGGTGTATTTCTTGGATTGCAGGGAGTGTGGTTCCAATGATTTTCTATGCTACCTTAACTACTTTATGAAGGGCCTTTTTGTCTGAAGTGAACAGTTACTGTACCAAGTTGCAAGACTGCTGGTTAGTATACTCTCTATGGTATGTTTGTAAAAGATAGTAAGGATTAGACATCGGAGGTTTGCCTTTCTCATCTTTCACATGAAATGAAGGTGTTGCTATGCTTTCTTTACAATGGCAGTAGTATTAATACTCCGTGTTAGGTCATCTGTGATATGTACCCCCAAGATTTTTGTGCTTTCCACTCTCTCTACTATTTCCTTGTTGATTGTTAGTGGACAGTGTGTTTTATGCCTTCTTCTGAAGAAAAAACAATACTGGAGGGCCAGCAAGAGCAAGCACCAAAACCAAAATAATCCACAACACTAGTCCAAGGCTCAACAATGAATCGAGGAGACCACAGCAGTTAAAATCCGCAATGTTAATAGCAAACTTTAAATACTTAAGTGCTTTTGTCCTTGAAATCAGGACTTCCTCAGAAGTATAAAGCACAACTCCAAACCCATATTTAAACAACCTGGCAAACAAATCACATGACCATTTCATTAATTAACATTTAAAGAAAAATGTCATATCAATATTTTAAAAGTTCTTTTTAAAACTGTTACTAAAATCATTGTAAATACTCCTCCTTATCATTAAATTATATTATACATTCTAGCTATCTAAACATTTTATTTTCAAAAGGCAGGCTAAAGAACATTGTTCATTCAGTCCTGGATATCTAAAAGCATTTAGGGACAACTGCCAATATAATTCCCTCAACTCTAAATGTAAAGTATGAGACCCATCCCTAACATTTAGTGTAACCTGTTCCAAAACAGAAAATTTAAAATAATGTTCAGCATTATTTATAATATGTCTTTGTAGAGCATTAGTATTCCTTTTATTATTAATATGATATATGTGTTTATAAATACACTGTTTTAACATTCATTCAGTTTTACCAATATAAAAAAAGTACATATTTGGCACATAGCAATATATACCACATATCTGGAACAACAATTATAGTTTGCTAATAAAATTGTGGATTTTAACTACAGTGGTCTCCTTGATTCATTGTCGAGCCTTGGACTAGTGTTGTGCTACAGCCATGACACATATTATTGTCTTAGACTCTTAACTAACTCTACATAAAAACCGCACAGAAAGGGGAAACTTTTCATGGGTAATCATTTATTACACATTTAAGATTGCTGTAATCATTATTGCACATCTAGGATTGCATAAGAATATGAATTAAGATAATGCCAGTAGGATTATTGCAATGATCTCTTTGGTCTTGTTCACGTTTAGTGAGAGATTGTTATTGTCACACCAGATGATGAGTTCACTAACTTCCTCTCTATAGGCTGATTCATCATCATTGTTGATGAGACCTACAACAGTTATGTCATCTGCAAACTTGATGCCGTGATTCAAATTGAACTTGGCTGTGCAGTCATGAGTCAACAAGATGAACAAGAGAGGGCTCAGTACACAGCTCTGAGGAACCCCTGTATTCATAGTGCAGATATCGGAGGTGCTATTTCCGATGCATACTGCTTGAGGTCTGTCTGTGAGAAAGTCCAGTATCCAATTGCATAGGGATGTTTTTATTCCTGTTTGGCCAAGTTTCTTTACCAGGTGTTGGGGGAACACTGTGTTGAAGGCAGAGCTAAAGTCTATGAACAACAATCGCACATAACAGTTCTTGTTTTCCATGTATGCCATGGATACTTGAAATGCCATTGAGATAGCATCTTCTGTGGAGCAATTTTTGATATGAAAACTAGAATGGATTTAAGGAAGGATACAGGAAGACTGGATGTTATATGGTCCTTGACAAGCCTCTCAAAGCACTTCATTACTACTGAGGTGAGTGCTATGGGGTGATAGAATTTAGGTCTGACAGTGTGGATGTCTTTGTGATAGGTATTGTACTTGTAGTTTTAAAACATTTGGGTGCAATAGCCTGACTTAATGAGATGTTGTAGATATCTGTAAGAACATGTGTCAGCTGGTCAATGCATTCTGTAAGCACCCATCCCAGGATGTTGTCGGGTCCTTGGGTTAACCCCGCACAGAGTTCTTTAACATCGGTAGGGTTGAGATGTAGTATTTCATCCTCTTGATTGGTAGGAGCTTTCATTGTAATTGTGTTATTTCTTTCCTCAAACCTGTTGAAAAAGCTGTTTAGTTTGTTGAGGAAGACAGTATTGTCATCACACTGTGCTGACATTAACCTGTAATCTGTAATGGATTGTATGCCTTACTACATTCGGCTCGAGTCTCTGAAGTCTTTCAAGTGACTCTGGATCTTCTGACCATATGACCTTTTTGCTGTTTTTATTCCCTTGTTTAGGTTTGCTGTGACTGACCTGAGGACTTCCTTATCCCCCGACTTGAAGGCTGTGTTGCATGCCCTCAGAAGCTCATACAATTCACTTCTGAGCCCAGGGTTTCTGGCTGGCACATATGATGATGTTCTTGGTGATTGTCACGTCATCCACAGTTGGATATCAATCCTACTACTGACTCGTTGTATTCTTACAGCTTGGTGTGCTGATCTGCAGTGGTGGCTTCTTTTGAACGCATTCTAGTCTATGCATTCAAAGCAATCTTGAAGTGGAGAGATTACTCCTTCTGGCCAGACTCTTATCTGCTTCTTGGATGGTTTCTCTCTGATTAGTAATGGCCTGCAGGCTGGAATCTACTGGCTTGCAGTGTGGAGAGAAAGGCGTATCCCAGATAACCTGGAAAATAAGCATACTCGTGCCAGTGTACGAGAACAAAGAGGACATCCACAACTGTGGGCAGTACAGAGGCATCAAACTCTGACCACATTGCATGAAAGTTCTGGAGAGGGTGATTGATAAATGGATACGCAGAGTAGTAGAATGTAAGATGGGAGATGAGCAGTTCAGATTCAGATCAAAATTTAGCACAATTGACCCAATGTTTGCATTGAGACAGATACTTCAGAAGAAGCTAGAGATGAGGAGAGAGTCCAGCTGGGCATTAATAGACTTGGAGAAAGCATATGATAAGGTCCCAAGAAAGTCCCAGAAACATTGGTAGAATTAAAGCAGGCTATGTACAAAGACCCAATGACTCAAGTATGAACAGTGTTTGGCCTCACAGAGGGGATCCCAGTGGGAGTGGGTGTACAACAGGGTTCAGCTCCGAGCCCACTGTTGTTCATACTGGTGATGGACTACATTACCAAACATGTTGAAAGGGACAGACCAACAAAGCTGCTGTATGCAGATGATGTGGCAGTACAAGCAGACTCTGAGCAAAGGATAGGAGAATGGAATGCAAATCTGAAGGCACGTGGGATGAAGCTAAGCACAGATAAGATGGTGCTTCTTCTTCTTCTTCTTCTTTCGGCTGCTCCCATTAGGGGTCACCACAGCAGATCAACTGTTTCCATTTCTTCCTGTCCTCTGCATCTTGCTCTGTCACACCAACCACCTGCATGTCCTCTCTCACCACATCCATAAACCTTATCTTAGGCCTTCCTCTTTTCCTGTTACCTGGCAGCTTCATCCTTAGCATCTTTTTTCCCAATATACTCTGCATCCCACCTCAGCACATGTCCAATCCAACGTAAGGCTTTGTCTCCAAACCTTCCAATCTGGGCTGACCCTCTAATATACTTATTCCTAATCATGTCCACCTTTGTCACACCCAGTGCAAATCTTAACATCTTCAACTGTGCCACGTCAAGCTCTGATTCCTGCCTTTTTTTCAATGCCACTGTCTCCAACCCATATAACATAGCTGGTCTCACTACCCACTTGCGGATCTTCCCTTTTACTCTTACTGGCACTCGTCTGTCACAAATCATTCCTGACACTCTTCTCCACCCACTCCATCCTGCCTGTACTCTCTTCTTCACCTCTCTTCCACACTCACCATTACTCTGAACTGTTGATCCCAAGTATTTAAACTCATCCACTTTCACCACCTCTACTCCCTGCATCTTCACCATTCCTCTGTCCTCCCTCTCATTCAAACACATATATTCTGTCTTAGTCCTGCTGACCTTCATTCCTCTTTTCTCTAGAGCATATCTCCACCTCTCCAGGGTCTCTTCCACCTGTTCCCTACTCTTAACTACAGATCACAATGTCATCTGCAAACATCATAGTCCACTCCTGTCTGATCTCGTCTGTCAACCTGTCCATCACCATTGCAAATAAGAAAGGGCTCAGAGCTGATCCTTGATGTAATTCCACCTCCACCTTAATCACATCCATCACTCCCACTGCAGACCTCATTGCTGTCACACTACCCTCGTAGATATCCTGTACCACTCTTACATACTTCTCTGACACTCTCAACTTCCTCATACAATACCACAAGTCCTCTCTAGGCACCCTGTCATATGTTTTCTCTAAGTCCACAAAGACACAATGCAACTCCTTCTGACCTTCTCTGTACTTCTCCTTCAACACTCTCAGAGCAAACATCGCATCTGTAGTGCTCTTTCCTGGCATGAAACCATACTGCTGATCACTAATCATCACCTCACTTCTTAACCTAGCTTCCACTACTCTTTCCCATAAGTTCATGTGTGACTGATCAATTTAATCCCTCTGTAGTTACTACAGCTCTGCACATCACCCTTATTCTTAAAAATTGGTACCAAAACACTTTTTCTCCATTCCTCAGGAATCTTCTCACTTTCCAAGATTTCATTAAACAATCTAGTTAAAAACTCCACTGCCATTTCACCTAACACCTCCATGCTTCCACAGGTATGTCATCTGGACCAACAGCCTTTCCATTCTTCATCCTCTTCATAGCTATCCTTAATTCCTCCTTGCTAATCCACTGCACTTCATGATTCACTAGCCGCACATCATCCAACCTTCTCTCCCTCTCATTCTCTTCATTCATCAGCTCCTCAAAGTACTCTTTCCATCTGCTCAACACACTCTCCTCTCTTGTGAGTACATTTCCCTCATTATCCTTTATCACCCTTACTTGCTGCACATCTTTACTAGCTCGGTGTCTCTCTGTGTAGCCAATTGGTACAGGTCCTTTTCTCCTACCTTAGTGTCCAACCTTTCATACAACTCTTCATACTCAGCCTTCACCACCTCTCTCTTTGCCATGCACCTCATCTCCTTATACTCTTGTCTACTTTCTCCATCTCTCTGACAATCCCACTTCTTCTTCGCCAACCTCTTTCCCTGTATAATCTCTTGTACTTCTTCATTCCACCATCAGGTCTCCTTGTCCTCCTTCCTCTTTCCAGATGTCACACCAAGCACCTTTCTAGCCATCTCTCTTACTAGCTCTGCTGTAGTTACCCAGCTATTCGGTAACTCTTCACTGCCACCCAGTGCCTGTCTTAACTGTTCCCTGAACTCCACCTCACAATTACCCTTTTTCAATTTCCACCATTTGATCCTTGGTGCTGCCCTCACACTCATCCTCCTCTTCTTGATCACCAATATCATCCTACAAACCACCACCCTATGCTGCCTAACTACAATTTCCCCTGCTACCACTTTACAGTCTCCAGTCTCCTTCAGACTGGCCCTTCTACATAAGATATAATCCACCTGTGTGCATCTTCCTGAACTCTTGTATGTCACCCTATGCTCATCCCTCTTGTTAAAATACGTATTCACCACAGCCATGTCCATCCTTTTCGCAAAATCCACTACCATCTGACCTTTTGCATTCCTTTGCTTAACACCATACCTACCCATCACTTCCTCATCCCCTCTGTTCCCTTCACCAACATGTCCATTGAAATCTGCTCCAATCACCATTCTCTCACCCTTGGGTACAGTCATCACCACCTCATCCAACTCACTCCAAAATTTTTCTTTCTCATCCATCGCACACCCAACTTGTGGAGCATATGCACTAACAACATTCATCATTACACCATCAATTTCCAGCTTAATAAACAACACTCTATCTGACACTCTTTTCACCTCCAAACCACTCTTAGCATACTGTTCCTTCAGGATAACCCCTACGCCATTTCTCCTCCCATCCACACCATGATAAAACAATTTGAACCCGCCTCCGATCCACCTAACCCTGTTCCCCTTCCATCTGGTCTCTTGCACACACAATATCGTAACCTTCCTTGGGGCCATCATATCAGCTAGCTGTCTCCCTATACCAGTCATACTGCCAACATTCAAAGTTCTGACCCTCACTATCACAATCCTAGCCTTTACCTGCCATCGGGCATGCTTTCTCCCTCAAGATGGTGCTAATGGCACCTAATTGGGGAAATCAGAAGAAGCTGAGAATAAAGATAGAAGGGACAATGGAATAAGTAAACAGCTACAAGTATCTAGTAGGGGTGGTTGAGGAGATGGGTAATCTGAATGAAGAGGTCAAAGGTAGAATAATTGGCATAGAGTATCAGGTATAGTCTATGACAGAAGAATGCCAAAGAAGTTGAAAAATAAGATGAAGATGTACAAGCCAGTGGTGCAACCAGTACTACTGTATGGTACAACCTGGGCAGTAAAGGCAGAACAGTTGAAGAATCTAGAGGTGATGGAAATTAAGTGACTGAGAAAGGTAGCAGGATGCACACTGTGGGACAGACAAAGAAATTAGGGCATAAGAGCAGAAGCCAAAGTAGCTGCAATTGCAGAAAAGATCAAAGAGAACAGATTACGGTGGTTTGGGCACATGTGTAGAAAAGCAGAAGACAATCTGGTGAGGAAGATTTGGGACAGACAGGAAGAAGGTAAGAGGAAGCGAGGACATCCAGCAAAGAGGTGGATGGATTGTGTGAAAGAAGATCTGTGACAGTCAGGCATGAGTGTTGAAGAAGGCAGGACTGTGGCACTGAATTGAGAGAGTTGGTGATAGTTAACATGATACCCCGACCCCATGATGAAAAAATGGGAAAAAGGGGGATAATGATGATGAAGATGATAATGTAGGCTGGAGTCAGCATAATGGATAGATGATCTAAAATACCAAGTTGTGGGTGGGGCTTTGTCCTGAATGCCTGTTTGACATTGGTGTACACCTTATCTAGTATGCTGGCACCTCTTGTGACAAAGCATATGTGCTGGTAGTTGTGCAGTAGATCCATTTTCAGATTAGCCTTGTTAAAGTGATCAGCTCTGATATAGACACAATCAGCATTTTTGTTCCGCAATTTTGGAGATTGACTGGTATAGTGTGGCCAGTGCTTCATTTGTGTTTGCACTTGGAAGAATATATACAGCTGGGATGATAATAGTTGAGAATTCCCTCTGCAGGTAAAAAGGTCTCCATTTTACTGTTATTCTATATTCTCAGAGCAGTGGGTTGAGACATTGTTGTTTATGTAAATGCAAATTCCAACTCCCCTGGATCTGCCACTATGGGTCTGGCTTCTGTCTGCTCTGAATAGTAATAGCCCATCCACATGAACAGCACTGTCACTGATGCTATTATTTAGCCAGGTTTCTGTAAAGATGAACATACAACATGCTCTTACCTCTCTATAGATGTTTAGACCCAGTACTAGGTAGTCAATTTTGTTGTCAAGGGCTCAAACCTTTGCTAGCATGATAGATGGGAGTGCAGGTGTGTATGCATTTCCTTTCAGCCTGCCATTGATGCCAGCTCTAGTTTCTCTTATCCCAGATCTTTTCCATTCCTTCTGTCGTCTCTTCCTTTATGGTGTAATGTATATTGAATTTGTACATAGCACTCTGAGTCTTGATTAGACACAATTCCTCTCGCTCTGAGTTTATTAGGCCTCACAGGCTTTAGAGAAAGCATCCTTCTAAAACAGTTGCACGCTGAGCCCATAAATCAAAGGTCCTGTAGGGTATTTCTGCCATAGACTAACCTTGTGTCCATTTCCCTTCCTGTTTTCATTGTTTTTGTAGTTTCTGACAGTGTATTAGATGGATATTTACACAGATATTGCACATAGCTTTCTTGAGCTGAAGGAGCCACTGTCTCACAGGGCATCGCCATGTTGAAAAAAAGAAAAGTAAGTAAGCAGTGTGCAAATGCAACCCATATTGCTAAAGTCTGACAGTTAGTATTGAGTCAATGAAATACAATTGCTGCTTAACTGACGCTGTGGCAGCACATGTTAATGCATTGATATATTCCTTGTTAGGGACAGATGGTATTGGGTTTGAATACAGGTGCATCTAATACTTTTAAATATATTGCCTCCATATGTAATACTTTTAAATGCATGTAAATACATTGCTGCCATTCCCCGTTGCTGACCATTTGTATGCGATGTGCATTTTCATGCAAAAAAATGCCTTAAAGAACTGAAATAAGTAGATAGGACAGTGATGAAATGGGGAGCAAGCAGGGGGAAGAACAAATGAAAAGCAGGACAGGAATGTGCAGGAGGGAGACAGGACAGAACTATAGCTATCCATTTATTTAACAATGTAAAGTGAACATTTGTGGAAAATATTAACTGAATTTGGACTGTCACCTCCAGAGCGAGGGGTGACCACAACACAATCATGTTACATAGCCATCTGGATCTAATGAAGTGTGTCATGAAGACACATGTGGGAAATGGAGAGCTATGTATGGGACAAGTTTTTTTTTTTTTTTTTTTTTTTTTTTTGTAGAGAGATAGGAATGTTGGGGAAGGGATGTAGGAATGTCTGAGTGAGGTAAGTTGGGTAGGTGAGGAAACAATTGCAGACAGGCAAGACAAACAAGACAAGAGACAGGGATGGTGATGGACACAATAGGTTGGGGGACACCATGATTGGGGTGAGTGTGGGGATATCCTGAACTCATGGTCATCAAGCTGGGTGACAATGAGAATCAAGTCCTCACCCACTGGACTGTCATCACTGTCAACTCACTCCGCCGCTGGCTGGAGTGCTTAATATCTCCTGTTTCTCCTCCTGGCATGTTGCAAAATGAGGGAGAGCAGTCTGTCCAGCCAGTGTAGTTATGCACCAACAGTGCAACAAACGACCTTATGCACCATGCCTGGCAACTCAGTGCAGGTATAAAATGACCACATGAGCCACTGCTCCCAGATGGTACCACTGTACCAGCCTACGAGGCAGGACTACATGTGGGAGCAGGTAGTGCAGGGGCAGCAGAGGTGGTGCTGCCAAGTTGGCTCCCAGGCATGCTGGCCAACTGTGCTGGAGATGGTGGAGAAGGGGCAGATAGCTCCTGTGGAGCAGGCCTACCCCACTGTACTGCGGAGCATTTAGTGATGTGGTACACATGGATGACATAGACACATTTTGATAGCACGTAATAAAATGATAACAAAATACAAAAATAAAATAAAAAAGAGAGATAAGAGTTGGAGTAAGAGAAAAAAAGATAAAAGAGATATGTGACATACAATACATTGATAAAATTATTTGACTCTATTATCTTAACTTTCACTTTTAAGACTACCAACTTCTAACAGGTAACTTTTACTTTTAAGACTACCAGCTCTTAACAGATTCACACTATACTACAGACTGCAGCAAGTACACCTTGACATGTGCATATATTGCACATATGCATGCTCCAGTTATACAGATTACAGTACAGGCCATTTGTGCCACTGGTACAGAAGTTTGAATTTAATTTAAATATAACTGAAAAATTAGAAAATTGTATAGTTGGGAAGTATAGTATTTGAACCCACAACCTCTGACTTAAATCTAATATTGTACTCTTGGTTTGTACTACAGACTAATGCATGCATGCCTGCTTTTACAGTTGAGATATGCATGCTCAATTTGATATGCCTCTATAAAATATGCATAATTTAGTTAGTAACAGCTCTATTTGGTCACTTGTTTTCTGGATTTTGTATTTCCAAAGTGGTTTTGTTTTTTTTTTGCTTTACTCTGTTTGCCCTGCATATGAGTGTTTTTGTTATGCCAGTATAGAATTATATTCATAACATATTGTGGCTTTAAATAACAAGTAAAAATGCTGCTTTATTCACTAATGTGAATATTGTCACCTGCTATGTGTACTTTTAGAACAGTAACCTGTTTGGCAATTAGAGAAGAACTTACTGTAACCTCCGAGGGATACAAGTGACTCTGTGTTTCTGCATAATATCACTGTTATTTCTGACTTTTAGTTGGAGAATTCTAAACTGTGTGTAGCATCTTAGTAGTTACTTGTGTTTCTGTAGCATACAACTGTGTATGTTATAATAGCTTGGTATCAACTGCAGTTACCTTTTGTTTTTTTTTCTCTGCTTTCCTTGCATTTTGTGTTGCACATAGAATTGTGCTGTTTCTTACAAGGTATGCTGTTCCTCCCCTACATCGTCTATCTTAGTTACTTGGTAATCACAGTGTTTTAAAACTTCAGACCTAATATTTTCCTCCTTTTCCTTTTTATTTCCAGTCCACTCAGCAAATGTTTTATTCTGTGTCTTGCCAACCTTCAATAAACCAAAGGCTGTCTGGTTGCCCTGCACTGTGAGACCCTGTGTCGGTGGAACACTAAAGTGCTTTCAGCTACACTAGAGTATGTTGGAGTTGTATTTAATCTGTCCTCTAAACTGAAGACATTTTTCAATAGCCTTTTACTGTAAGTGCGCATACTACTGCCCCCCCCACCACCACCACCACCATTTTTTCTCTTCCTATTGTACTCCTAGATCAATTACTTAAAACTACTTTCTTTGTCTTGGAAAGGTTTACATATGTACCTGCAGCCCATACTTCAATTGTTTTCTCTATAGAAGTGGTGGTCCTTTTTACCACACTGTACTAGATTAGTAGCACAAGATTTGTAGTAATTAGGAAGATACTTCACTAAACTGATCTGGAATTGACTCAGCTTGGTTTTCCTGAGTATTTTCTTAGAAGCTGCCCTGGTCCAGTTTTTCTGGCTCACAATTTTGTATTACTTTGTGTTTATCCCCCACCTTCAACCTGCATGCCGCTCTTCCACTCCTGCTTAATTACAGAGGAAGCAAAAAACCTGATGAAGAAAGGAACCATCCTTTGACTTAGTTTTTCTGCCCTTGCTTCATAGGAATCCCCAGTAGTGTGCTCACATATATCATATTTTTGCCCACCTGCTGTCATATTTAATATTATGCACTTGCCCTCTTGAGTATAGTTTATTTTTTTCTTCCCAACTTCTACGATACTTAAAATTAGACACTTGCCTTCTTCACCACATTAAAACACATACTGTCTGTCTAGGTGCTTTTTTTGCTCGTCTTCCTACCTGTGTGGAAATAGCTTTTTGCTGGATTTTTGGGCTATCAGGGTTTGGAGGTCTGGTGCAACATGCTCCTTTTGCCCTCTGCTTCGCTCCGGGCTCACTCTGCTCCCCTACTCCCATTCCCACCCACCCCCTCTTTAATTACATTTATATTTCCCTAACCCCTCCCATTCATTAGTTCATGAACAGCCTCCCATCAACTCAAAAACACACTCCCTACAAACTCCTTCCAAATACTCACACTTATCTTCTTTAAAATGGCTTGCATCACTAAGCCTTGATCTTCTAAGCCTACTATTCCATACCAACTCTATATACATCACCTTAAGCCCACGTCCACAGTCATCCAGAACTCACCCTACCAGTAACAGATAACAATAATAGTTACTCTGACATTTCTCCTTCTTTAATCTCAATTCATACCACTATTCTCACCCAAACAAAACTTCTCTATATCAAATTCAAACTTAAACTCTGCTTCTCACAATACCCCATACCCCTCTCTGAGAACAATCATGCCCATATTATAATTCACCTTCTGTTCTAACTTACTACATATGGGGACATCCACCACAACTCTGTCCCAAACCATCCCCAAAAATCTAATGCAAACCCAAAACACCAATTACACTTTATAACAATAAACATTCATAGCATCTGCAGTAAAATTTCCAAATTTCATACCTGGCTATCTACCCACATCCAACTAATTTCACAGTAACTGAAACATCGCTAAAGCCACATATTTCAGATACTGAAATTCTCCCCCAGGCTACAACATAATTTGTTCTGATAGGCTCAACAGAAAGGCCAGCAATGTTGCATTAATATATCAAAACTTGCTAAATCTCACTTCTTACCCCAAACCAGTCCCTACTTTTCAAAACTCAGAATTTCTCCTAATGACTCTTCAAATAAACAACTATAAAAACCTAACTATCACAGTAGTCTATATTCCCTCAGGCCAGAACATTCCTATTTTAGAGGAATTTCTATCATGGATAAACCTGAATGTATCAAATGAAACTATAATCCTAGGAGATACAAATATTAATTGGCAAAATCTTGCCTCCAACTCCCCAGCCAATAGTATAAATCTTCACAGCTTTACTCAGCTTATCAAAACTCCCACCCATGGGCAGAATCTATCTTACATTGGATATTAGTTACTCACCCCCACTATTACACAAACTCTGGCTCCCTACCCAACATATAAAGTGACCATCTCCCAGCATACACCCACAGGACTCACCCTCATATAGTCAATATACACTCCTATAAAACATCCAGAAATCTCACCCTCTTTGACCAAAATAAATTCTCAAGCATTCTAAAACCCATAACTGGCTCTCACTAAAAACTCTCTCCTAGATGAGGTATTTAATTACTTTAATAAGCTCTTCTTGGATAGTCTTAATAGCTTAGCCCCCATACATATCAACTGAACAAAAGTGAATCACACCCTATGGCTAACAAAACTGACCAAACAATGCACCCTTCATAGAGACAAGGCATGGAAAACTTGGCAAAAAGAACACAACAAAATGAAATTAATTTCAAACAACTAGGAAATAGAGCAAAGAAGCTAGTAATACAAGATAAAAAAATATTTCTCCTCTAAGCTAACAACCTTACAAAATAATCCAAGGAAATTCTGAAAGTCAGTCTCCACCCTTCTCAACCCTGGAACTCTACAAAATACCTGTCCTGCACCTGATAAGACCCCTAATCAAATTTCACATGACTTTAATACCCACTTTATTACCACCCTCCAAAGATTTATCAAAGACTCCTCAACAAGCCCAAACCATTACTAATGATCTCATACAAAATGACAATGCACCAATCATTCCTGACAAAAATTCCAATCCTTCCACAACTCACTTATTTTCTATTCAACCAGTACCCATATCTCTCATATGTAAACTATTAAAAAACTCAAACCATGCTCTCCCACAGACAACCTTCCCCCAGAATATTTACAACTAGCAGCAAATGCAATTGCATATCCAGTTAGTAGTCTTATAAACTGCTCTCTCACATAATTATATGTTCTAAATCTATAGAAAAAATCTATTATTACTCCACTACATAAAGGCAGAAACTCTCACGAACTCTCAAACTATCGCCCCATCTCTATACTTTCTCCACTATCCAAAATCCTTGAGATGTGTGTAGACACACAATTACTCAAGTTCCCCATTGATAATAATCTTCTGTCTCCCACTCAACATGGCTTCCACCCAGAGCACAGCACTATTACAGCCCTGCTCTCATTCACCAATACTGTCAACAAAGCCTTAGATACAAGTCTCCACACTTCAGTAATCCTATTGGATCTATCTAAGGCTTTTGACACGTTTCACATACTAAACTTCTGATCTAATTAACAAAACTTGGCTGCACCCCCAAATCCTCCAACTGGTTTTCATCATACCTAAACAATAGACAGTCTGTAAAGTGGCATAACATCCATTCTGATTATCTGTCAAACAACATAGGAGTCCCACAGGGTTCCATTCTGGAACCATTACTCTTCAACATCTTTATTAATGACCTACACAAAGTCTCTCAAATAGGTAAAATTATTCAATACACCAACTATTCGACAATAATCTCTACTTCAAGCAATTTCTCTGACCTCCTCACAGTTACTCAAAATGCTTTTACAGAGATTGAATCATGGCTAAACAATTCACAACTGCTTCTAAATGCCAACCCCCCCCCCAAAAAAAAAAAACTTCTATTATTCTCTTCAAAACTACCAGATATAGACTTCAAAATCTTATCTAAAGATGGAACTGAAATAGAAATAGTAAAATCTGCCAAACTACTAGGCATTACAATTGACGACAAACTCACCTTTGAAACACACACCCTCAATGCAATAAAGAAAACACACTTTAAACTTGGCAAACTTTATTGTCATAAACTTTACATGGACAAAAACACCAAAACAAAACTGGCACGTACCTTACTCATCCCTGCTCTGCTTTATGGTACTGCCATTTTTACTAACCTTCACTTACCCCTCACCAATAAATTTCAGTCTTGTTACTATAAAATAGCTAAATTCGCCTCAGGAAAGCCTAACCGCTCACACCACTGCCAAGCAATCACTGAACTGAACTGGTTGGTAGGTGGAGCACAACATTTTTAAACAGTGTGTGCACTGCCAGTAACCATGATGACTGGAATTGGCAGGAGAGCATCTTTCTACATTGGTCACCAGTGCATGGGATACCAGAGGCACTGGTTATAGCCCAGGCTAAACTATCCAACTTATAGTGGGAACCAGAATAGGCCTCCTGCAGAAGCCTGGCACTGTGGTTCTTAACTAGGAGTCCAATAAAAATTTTGGATTCCTGGACAACCCATCCCTGTACCCCAAACCTGACACCTTCCCTGCAAATGCCTGCCATGTTTTCCATGGATATAGAGCAATGGAGAAAGATGCTCTCCTGCCAATTCCAGTCATCATGGTTACTGGCAGTGCACACACTGTTTGAAAATGTTGTGCTCCACCTACCATCGTCCAAACACAGTGCTTGACAGTACATACCTCTGAGTAACATGTTTATGCGATGGTAAGTGGAGTGCAACAGTGGCAATCATTAAGGCCTTACATATTTGCAGTAGCAATTTCAAAGTTATTGGATGTACAGGCAGTAGTGTGTATGTGTTAAGCAAGTATAAAGGCCATGCCAGTCCATATAGCAGAAATATACTTAGAGGAATATAGTATACCCACAGTCATACCTGTGTTAATACATAGATATATACATAAATAACTGAAACAATACTAGTGTCTCAGCACTCATACTTGTAATTAATATCAGCTCCATTATGTCAAGTGTCATAAGTGAGAGTGACCATAATGAGAAGTGAAACAACAGTAAAAGTGTATGGAATATCGTGTATTTGAACCAAAGACCATGTGTATGGCAGTCCTACACTTATACCAGTTGCCGCAAAGAGGTTGAGAAAACACTTGTCTATGTTGTAGTTCATTGCAGTGAATTGCAATGTCACAAAAGTAAAACAAAGGTTGCTCACCTTGTACTAAAACCCAGCCCTACATTTAGAATCATCTAGGACATCTATATTCCAGCTCTACAGTTGCACCTGCTGCCACAGTACTAGCTACATGATATTCCCTATTCTACTAATCATTCTTGAGGTCTCACTGTTAACTGCCAATCAATGTCGCTTAGTGGGTTTGCATGATAACTAATAGTATTATTTGAATCCAGTTTTTATTTTTGGCTGTCTGAGTCCTATCTGGCCAGTTGTCCAGTTTTCTCAGTGCCACAGTTCATGCAAATGAGACAAGCACATCCAAACCTGACATTCATTTTTCTGCCAATCCCATGTTTGTGCTAAGTGGTTCATCGCACAAACAGTGCCCCCCCAAAAAAAACAAAAGGAAAGAAAAGAAAAAAAGGGAAAGGTAGTTGAAATGAGGAAAAGCAATCTATGACATACACACTAGAAAATGTTAGTACACAAGTTATTTCTACATAGGTCTGGATTTGAACTCTTACTCCAATGCACCCTCAGAACAAATGATGGGTGCCTTATCCCTCTTTGCCACACAAATATTGCCACACAGCTTTGCAGCAAAGAACTGAACTCAGTCTGCGGACAACCAACTGCAATAGAATTTACAGTGATATCAAACCATACAAGTGTTATTTATACATTTATTAGTTTTGGATCACATAACCTATCATGAGTATTGCTTGTAAATGTATATAGCTCTGTCTTACATTTCTGTGTTTGTTGGCCATTCTTCATTTATCTGAGCAGTAATCTGCAACACTCAGTGTGTAAGCCATTCTATATCAATGACCTTAAAATGTGCAAGACTATTAAGTGGAAACAATATCATATGCAGTTGCCAACAAATGAAGGGCAGGTTGGATGTTAAGGAACACAACCTGTGACCAGAGCCGACCTTAGGCGTAGGCCAACTAGGCAGCTTCTAGGGGCAATTTTCCAGTAAACTGGATTGTGTAAATAGACTGAATGGGGGCATCAGGTGGTGTGGGGGGGTGCGGTGGAGCCCTTTTGCCTAGGGCACCACTTGACTTAAGGCCGACCCTGCCTGTGACTTGTGTGCTGCTTACTTACATTTCCAACCTTACATCTAATACTTTGTAGATTTAACCTGACAAACCCAGAGGACATAAGGCAGCTTGCAAGTGCTGTTGTGTTTTCCTTCTCCCAACCACTAATCATTCACAGTTGCAATCCCTTAAAAACAAACACTTATGGATTGCCTGCACTATGTTTACATCTCCTACACTGATCCATTTTTTTGGAATTAAGCAATTCTAATGAGTTCACACCTCATTTGCATCTTCACCCTAACAGCTAACAACCCTGAATCTACACCATAAAAAAGGCAGCTGTGTAGCTAGGCAAACTGATTGTGAGGAGAGACGTGTTTATGTTGGGAAGACTGCAGATAATGCTATTTCTTCAGGATATATCTGTACAGAGGAGTACTGAAATTCAGAAGTTATGTTTACACTTAGTCAACTACATACTGCATATGCTGGAATGTATTTAAGAAATATCTGAAGCAAAGGCTTTTATACTTTTATCTGTATGCATTAGTTAGAAGTGTGCTGATGACATGGGCATGTTTGCCAAGCCATTTCAGAGGTATACATGATCGCCAATACATGAAAATGGAATGCTGTGTGATAAATATGTACAAATGTCTCAGGGACAGTTCCTTTTATAGCACTTTTAACATTTTAAAGATGGTTTGTTAGCAAAATGTGACATTTTCCTATTCTTTTGGATGGGGCAGTAAAGGTGAGTTAACGATATGGCACAAACAAGGGTACACTGTTCTTTTGGATGGGGGGAGAAAGATGAGTTAATGTTATGACATAACCAAGGATACGTTGCTCTCGTTGCTCTCTATGTTTTGCATCCTGCCTGTTGTTCCTATTTCACATCTCTAGACTGTTTTATGTTTCTCCAGTGGATAATGCTGAGTGGCTACCTTTCCTGTTTGTTCTGTAAACAGTTATTTTGTAGTTATGTGATACTTACGTGTAATAATCTTTTGTTGTCTTTTAGGACTTAGTATGCCACCCAGGTGTGTCAATCCTGTGAGTCCCTCCTTCACCATGCTGACAACCAAGTGATTTTGGATGCCTTTAGGAAACATGGTGCTTTTCTGCTGGAAAGGGAATGGGATGATATGATATAGAGGTTGCAAATATAGCAACAGATAGTAGCTGACATGAATGCAGGAAATCTCCTGAGTCTTTGATATAACTCTTACATAAGTGCAGATGTCCACTCAGTATTTCTAGTAAATACATAGATACTGGTTCAGTTATCCATCCTCTCCCTGAGACAATAAGTCTCGGGGGGGGATTCATAGACTTACGTATTTTAGGCAAGCCATATATTATATGCAAGGTACAGTGAAAAAATTGAACTGTTCCAAGGTTATATCATTATGTAACTGTAACTCATACACCATCATATTCACATTAGAAATGCATTTCCTCACAATGTCAAAATCAATCAGTTTAAAAGCTTCTTCAAGTCTCCAAAAAAGATTTCATTAAATACATATAATGTGATTTATCAAACAGCACAATGGCACCCCCTTGTCGGCTTTCTTAATAACCAAGTCCTGATTGTTCTCTAGCCTTTTCAGGGCCTCATTCTCTTCTTTACTTACATTATAATAGTTATGTACATTCTTATTCAAAAAAGCTTTGCAAATATCACATTCACCCAGCTCCTGAAAAGCTGTCATTGAAAATAAAGTGGAGAGAATTTAACTGAGCAATTCTGCTATCCTTTATTTCTTTGTTTGGCTTTGTGGTTCGTACTGAATACAGTTAGCCACAGTAAAGGTATTTTTTGCTGCTTGAACTTGAACTTTGTTGATACCTTACTGTAGGCGCTCTTTTATAAGTGAAACACAGCCCATTTTTGAGAAGTTATTTGGAAATAATGGCTTTATCTACACAAAGCCAAGTTGGGAGAGCAGAAACTGTGAGCTCCCTTAAGGAAGTATTATGTAAAGAGAATAATCCACTGCTAGCCTTTATTGGTTCTTCAGATTCTAGTGGTGAGACTGTCTTAGCTCGAGGAACTGATGACCTGAATAAAAGCATGCTGCAATTGAAGAAGAAGGTACAATCTTATAAGCATTTGCAATGGCAGCACTTAAGTTATTTAGCATATTTGAAGCTTGGGGTAGTACCGAGAGGTCTACAGATATTAAAAATGCTTAGTTATGGTGATTTCTACCCTGAGCTATTAGCAAAGTGGCAGCAGCAGAACCTTAAGCTTAGCGTGGACTACATGTCTTTGATGAATGAATACTTCAGTAAAATTGAAGGAGATCTCATGGGTGAGATTGACCAGCTCGAAGATAAAATTACTTCAAATGCTTCCTTTCACTTGGTGTCTTCTGGCTTCCAACAGATGTTAGAAAGGTTGCCTAACTTTGATAAAAGCCGGGAAGCCTATAAAAGAAGGAAACTGTTGAGAGATATTAACAATTTTAAACTGAGCCATATTTTCTCTTGGCCCAGAAAGACTGGAAATGTGGATGATTTGAAGTTAAAAAAGCTGTTTTGACAGGTTAGATAGCTTCTCGCCTGAAGGAGAATCACATAATGAAGAAACCTTTGTTCCTATGGCAAAAAACAACAAAGTTGCAGCTAAGAAACTAGGGAGGCGGGATGAACGAGGCCCGCCCAATCAGGGCTCAGAGGCTGCACAACCATAAACTACTATACCAGTAGTAATAGGAGAAGGAGAGAACGATAAATCAGCCGATAATTCTGGACAGAATGCCCAGTCTTTTTTGAAGCAATTAAAAATGCCCCAAATAACTTTGCCGGCCAAAATAAATACAAAAAACAGGTCAGGATCCAGGGAGAGATCGAGACAAAGACCCAAGACTGTGAAGCGTCAAAACAACAGTCTGCTAATGAAAAACAAGATGGTACATCAGAAATGAATACTTCCAACATTGTGAATTTATCTAGCTATGTACTAACAGACTTGGATGTTATAGTATTAAATAAAGGCCTGCAATTTATACCAAGTAGGGATGGGGACATTGTGGATGCCTTGGCAGATTTAAGACTCTTTGTCCACAGACTGAGTCTGAAAGTTATTTTCAAAGATTCTCAGGTATGCAACAATCTTCCAAAATGTAAGAGAAGTAGTACATTTGTTCCACACAATAGTCCTGTGTTAACAGATTTTCAGGAGCTGTGTGAATGTGATATTCGCAAAGCTTTTTTGAATAAGAATGTACATAAATATTATAATTTAAGTAAAGAAGAGAATGAGGCCCTGAAAAGGCTAGAGAACAATCAGGACTTATTTATTAAGCAAGCTGATAAGGGAGGTGCCATTGTGCTGTTTGATAAATCACATTATATGTATTTAATGAAATCTTTTTTGGAGACTGAAGAAGCTTTTAAACTTATAGATTTTGACATTGTGAGGAAATGCATTTCTAATGTGAATATGATGGTGTATGAGTTACAGTTACATAATGATATAATCTTAGAACAGTTCAATTTTTTTCACTGTACCTTGTCCGGTCTTGCCTATAATATATGGCTTGCCTAAAATACATAAGTCTATGAATCCCCCCCCCAAGACCTATTGTCTCAGGGAGAGGATGGATAACTTAACTGTTATCTATGTATTTACAGGAAATACTGAGTGGATATCTGCACTTATGTAAGAGTTATATTAACGTTTTTGTTGTTGTTGTTGTGAGTTATATCAAAGACTCAGGATATTTCCTGGAAAAATTGTATGTGTGGTTTAATCAATATGATGGGACTAATTTCTTCTTAGTAACTCTTGACATAAACTCTTTGTTTACCATGATACCAAACGAATATGGTTTGGAAGCAATAAGACAGTTTTTGAATCTTAATACTGAGATGTATGCTAGACAGATAGAAAATACATGTGCAATTATTGATGTTGTACTCACTAATAACATATTTCTATTTGAGAATAAACTGTACTTGCAAGTATCAGGGATGGCCATGGCTACCCCATGGCCAATACTTATGCCATCCTTGTTTTGAATCAGTGGGGAAGATTAGTATATATATATATATATATATATATATATATATATATGGATCTACCTGACTACATCGACACTTCACAACACCGACAACAACTTCACCGACACCAAATAATCGACAGTTCACAAACACGACACCTCATACACTCGACACATCATAGCAACAAACAAAACAAATCCCCTGTCCAAAACCCACACACACAACACAAGCACACCAAAATCCTTACAAACCAACACTAACCCTTACATACACAACTATCTACAACCCTAACCAAAACCCTAACCCTAAGGTCCGTCACTATCGCACACTCACCTAACCCGCGCCCTAACACTAACTCACTTAACCCGCCCCTAACCCAAAAAATATCACTACTGCACCCTTACCTAACCCGCACCCTAACCCTAACTCACTTATCCCACCCCTATCCCTACAGACCGCCAACATCGCACACTTACCTTACTCGCACCCTTACCTAACCAGCGCCCTAACCCTAACTCACTTATCCCACCCCTATCTCTACAGACCATCTACATCACACACTTACCTTACTCGCACCCTAACGGCCATCACTACCGCATACTTACACATCCTTTCCCCATCTCAGTGTTCTCAGTGTCGGTGTTTTCCTCCGTCGGTCTCCTGACTTGTCGATCTTCTGACTCATTGTCGCTGTTGTGAAGTGTCGATGTAGTCAGGTAGATCCATATATATATATATATATATATATATATATATATATATATATATATATATATATATATATATATATATATATATATAAAACTGTGGAGGGTTTATTAATTTTAAATTATTGTTCTATAAATGCTTTGTCGATAACTGCTTCCTGGTTTGGAGAGGGAATGTTAATGAGCTGTTAGCATTCGTTGCATATTTGGACAACACCACTAGTTTTTTGAAGTTTAAGCTATCTTACTCAAATCAATTAATCACTTATCTAGATATCAACTTGATGAGAGATGAAAATGGCTTACATACGAGTGTCCATAGAAAGGAGGTACAAGTAAATAGATGCACACATCGACGTAGTATGCATGCCCCCCCCCCCCAAGTTTTTAGGGGGATTGTGAAAAGTCAGCTGAGTAGAGTCAGCAGACTAAATACAACAGAATGTACCTTCCAAAGTCAGATGGAAGCAATGATGATGGTCTTGATTTAACTAGTATAGCGGAAGAGGTTAGGAATGAAAGGCAGACTAGGACTAATGTAAGAACTGACAGTGGGAGAGGTGCTAATAAATTTAGATATATAATGAATTTTAATACTAAGTCTAAGGAAGTGGAAGCTATAATATGTAGAAACTGGAATGTTTTAATGTCCATGCCAGAACTGAAGCATGTTATAGGGGAATTCCCCTTTTTTGCCTGTAAAAATGAAAGGAATTTGAAATGGAGGCTGTGCTATAAAGACCTACATTTAGGAAAGATCAGGAATGAGTCACATAGACAAGGTACTTGCCCTTGTGTTGTTGTGTTGATATTTATTTATTTATTTATTTATATTATTTATTCCAGTTTGGTGATCAGGAAGATCCACTGGGCTCGAGAGCCCATTTTCAGTGGAGGCCCGGGGAGAAAAGCTCCACAAAGTTACATCACATATTGAATTACCACAATACAAAGTTACATAACATATTGAAATAACAAAGAAAAATCATTTGCATTACAGTCAATATGTATTCTTACAAAACAGAGCAGGTAGAATAGCAGACGAATAGGTATCATTCACTAAGTAACTAAGATATTAAAGAAAAAATTATCCAGGAAGGATGAGAGGCATAGAGCATGAGGCTGGGTGCAGATATCGGTTACAATTAATAGTCTAGGTCTATGAGAGAGGTTAGAAAGGTAAGGAGGTTAGCCAGGAGAGAAGGAAGAGGGGAGCTTGGGAGGCATGGGGTGAAGAGTGCAGTTACATTTTCTGTAAAGAAACAGGTAGGAGTGAAGTTGTCTTTTGAAGGTGTGTAGGTTGTCACAGGTCCTCAATGAAGAAGGCAGGGCATTCCATTTTTTAGCTAGGGCAAAGGAGAGTAAAAGTTGACCAACTGGGCGCTTAGGTTTGTGGATGGAAATAAGGTTTTGGTGAGTGGATCTATGGGGTCTGAGGGGGCTATATGGTTGGAGGATATTAGATAATGCGGGGAAGCTGGTGGGTTGAAATAGTAATTTGTGGCTGAGACAATTTGGAGGAATTCTAGTTGATTGGGGAGTTCAAGCCAGTTTAAAGTTTGTAGGGAGGAGCAGTGATGAGAGAAGGAGTTTGCTTTTGTGGCGAATCTGGATATTTTATTGTAGCATACTTCTAGTTTGGAGGTAAGGGTGGAAGATAGATTAGTAAGCAGAGGAGTGCCATATAGAAGAGATGGGAGGAGATATGTAGTGGCCAAAGTATGTCTAGTAGAGAAAGAGAGGAAGTGATTATTCCTGTACAGTAGGCCGAGTTTTATGTGGGCTTTCTTGATGTTAAGTTGGATATGGGTATTGAATTTTAAGTGTTCATCGATGGTGACCCCCAAGAGTTTGGCGGAGGGAACAATGTCAATGATAGAGTTATTAAAGCTGGTAATTTGAAATGAATTTTTATCAATGGGAGTGGATTTAGAGGGAAAGAATAGGAGGATCTTAGTTTTGTTAGAGTTAAGTGAGAGGTGGTTCTGGTGCATCCATTTTTCAGTGGTTGAGAAGGCAGATTGAGTTAGAGACTGGAATTCAGTTTGGTTGGAGGCAAAGCAGATCAAAGTAGAATCGTCTATGTATTGGACAATTTTGGTATTAGGAATGGCTTTGTTGAAATCATTAATGAAGATGTCTCTGCCACCTGATGTCAGTGTATCAGCAGACTCTGATGATGATGGTGGATAAACTGAGGCACAGCCAGGGGGTGCAGAGATTGACTCTGACACTGAGGATGACATACAGGATGCTGATAGGGGTGCTCAGAGGGGGTCTGCTGACCCTCCTCCACCTGGTGCAGGTGTCTCTTCCTGTGCCACTCAACATATGCTGTCATGGAGGCACAGGCGCGTTCCCATAGGTACACCAGATAAAAGCTCAAGGTTGTATAGGTGGCACAGTCTGACATGCATGACTGCCTCCACCATGTTGCTGATTCAATAGCTCAGATGAATGACATGTTGGAATGAGCAACATCTGTGATGGAGCATCTGCTTGGAGGGGAATGGCATCCATGTGGGCATTGGTCAGCCACATCATCTGCTGTCAGCCAATGTTGTCGTGCCTGATCACGGTCCAACAGTGGCAGTACTTCCACTGCTCTATCAGTAAGTGTGCTGTCCACACCCAGACATGGCATGCCATGGGGTCCTGGCCCTGGGTGTCCCCATGAAGGGAGCTCATCCAGCAGATATGAGTCATGTTCAGGTAGCAGCAATGCATATGACTGTTGGCATGGATGTGCTAGAAAAACTCCAGGCAGAGACAGTTATCTTGGTCGGGGGTGACAATGATGAACTGCCACCTCTACTATGCATGGGTCACACCTGTCTGACATACCAAGATGTATAGCCAGCACAGTGCTTGGCTGTGTTTATGCAGACACTCACACACCAATTTCACCTGGAGGACCCCTACAGACATACACAGAACAGTTACTCATTTTGTCTCACTGGTAATTTCTTGGTGTATCCAACTGTCTGCCTGCAGTCTTTCTTACTCACACAGACTCAACAACCTTTTGTGTCAGCCTAGGCTTTCTGCCCCCCACCCCCATACACACACACAACATTCTGTGCAAGTGATGTTAACTGTGCCATATCCCTGTTTTCTATCTTTTGAATTCAGGGATACATGAGCTTTGTGTCTGATGCTCTGGGTGCATAGCTAACTTAGTGCTTAGTATATCTGCATTTGTGGTGTTAAACTGTTGTACCTTTGACATATATTGGCCTTGGAAAGTTAAACAGTTGATAGCATCAAGATTTCTAACCTATAGAGTCAATGAGCTTGTGAGGGTTGTAAAGTCAGAAACTGCAATGCATATCATTATTTTCTAACTTCTCTCTTTAATGATTTTCCAGTGCAAATGTATGGTGCTAAACTGAGGGCGTGCAGTAATTATCAGTACTTTTGAGACATATTATTGTGTGAATCTTTGATGCCTGAGGCCTACTACTTAGTAATAGACACATATAAGTCAAATAAGTCTCTGCTGTCACATGTTAAGGTACTTTCTGTACAAATCTCCCACCTTTTACTTGCTTACTGTACCAATTAATGAAGTACAATGATATGGCACCCATTTTAAACAATACACTCCAGGTTCAGGACTTACCTTGTAAATGCAGCAGTTGCCACAGTTTTAGTTCAGGGATGACTGTGTCTGAAGCAAGCGGTACACAGCATACATGGTGAGGTAATTGTTCTGTGAGTTGCCTGGTATCGGTGTTACTATATGTTTGTGAGTAGGAGGAAGGTTTTAGGCCCCTAGGTGGTGAGTGAGTGTGCTATGCATTATCTGTTAGCCAATGCAAAACATACTGAGCATCCCCACATCTGCCTATACCCATAGCAGCTGGTGGATCCCCTTCTGACTCCTCATCTGCCTGTGGCTGTGGTGACCTTGGCCTTGGTGGTAGGATGTGTGTCCCCTCCCCTTGCTAATCTTGCTGAAGCTATTTCCTCAGGATTATGGTGTGTAGCATGGCACATACTGTGAATATTTCTGTAGATGTCCATGGATTGCACTGCTGGGCTCTGCCAGATGTAGCTAGGCAGCAGAACCATGACTTCTGCACCCCAAACACATGCTCTGTGATATTTCTGGTTTGAGCATGTGACTCATTATGTCATTCTTCCATGGGTGTATGTGCATTTCTGATGGGTGTCATCAGTTACAGTACCAGTGCATAGCCTGCATCCCCTAGTAGATGACCCTGTGGGATATCTCCCCTAGCAAACATCTGATACCACTGGGAGGTGTGCCAGATATATGAGTTATGGTAACTGCCAGGGATGCCAGCATATATGTTCAAGATGATTCCCTTTGTATTACACACAACTTGGCAGTTGATACAGTGGTATCCATTTCTGTTTATGTAGAGCCTACCCTGTTCCCCGGATGGTGCCTTCATTTCTATATGTGTGCAATCTATGGCACCCAGTACTTCAGGGTAGTGTGCTACATGGTGGAACTCCATCATATTTCTGGCTCTTTCCAAAAAGCCATGGTTCTAATGCATAGCCTGCATCCCCCAGTAGATGACCCTGTGGGACATGCCCCTAGCAAACCTGTGGCACAGTTGGGAGGTGTGCCAGATATGTGAGTCATGGTAACTGCCAAGGTTGCCAGCACACATGTTCAAGATGATTCCCTTGGAATTACACATGACTTGGCAACTGATACAGTAGTAGTCCTTTCTGTTTATGTAGATCCTACCCTGTTCCCTGTTGGTGCCTTCATTTCTGTATGTGTGCAATCTATGGCACCCAGTACTTCAGGGTAGTGTGCTGCACAGTAGAACTCCTGCATATTTCTGGCCGTCTCCTCAGAACTACAGAGAATATATGTGGGCACTGGCATGTTGGAGCATAGCATTCTGGAACTGGTGGAGGATCCTAGATGTTGATGCCTGTGACACACCCAGCATGTCCCCTGTTGGTCTCTGAAAGGTTCCTGTAGCTAATATTCTAAGGGATACACATACCTTGGTCTCAACTGGAATGAGTTCCCCTTGGTTGACTCTGGCTCTGAGTTGAGGATGACAGAGGTCGAAGAGTTTCTGTAGTGTGCCCTTGTCCACCTTGTAGCAGTCTACAATTTTTACATAATGTAGGTTGTAAAAAGTTAAATGGGGCCTGAAAACTCTTCTCCTTCTTGGCCTAGGCACATTAGCAGCAGCAGCAACAGCACTGGCTTCAGCCTATAGCACATACAAATGAATTAAAGCAGCAGCAGCCCCTAACATTCTGTCTGTATAGACTCTTTTCTGTTTTGGAATTCACAGGAGAAATCAGCACGGAGTCTACATGGATGCTTTATAGCTTGATGATAGCTCAACCATGTTGGATTGGTTAATTAGCATGCAATTCAGATGCTTATGTTGTAATTAACATACCATGGTACTTACCTTGTTTGTGTGGGGATGCGCTATATAAAACTGTCTGCGAACGATGCGCACATGGTGAAAAACAACCATGTAGGCTTTATTGAATCCCCTGGGACCTCTTCTGATCCCAAGAACAATCCTACTGTACTCCTTTCCTCACTTCTCATTTCTCATTACAATAATTCCCTCTTACACTCACTTGACCATATCTTTCTTGGGCACATGGACAGTTGGCACCAACAAAAATGGCTAGTGGTGGCAGGCTGTCTGGCTATAACCAGCAGTGATGCTGTCTCAGAAAATGCTCTATGTAGTCTGATTAAGGTTTGCATGTGTCTGTCCATGTCCCATCTGGACACTGTCATAGCCGTTTACAACACTGTATGCAAGAGCAGACTGGAAGGCAGTTACCATGTGTCTTCCAAAAGCATACACGGAGGCAGCATTTGCAACTAGCAGCACCACTATATAACATATCACTGTGAGGTTGCTGCACTTTTTTACACATGCCATGGAGTACATTTATCATCTGCACTATGCTATTGATAGCAGCTGTGCAAACCTGGATCACTGATCTGCACATCCAGTGACTTATGCCAAGTGTACCCAGATCACAGACAAACCTGCACTCATGGTAGTATCATAACTCCTACATACATCTCTCCCCTAAAGTGTATGTACAGAAGGGAAATACAAATGTTGGATACTGCTGGGTGGGGACTTATGAGCCCTGAAGGTTCTTGCTGTTAACAAGTTACCCACTATGCATCAGTGAGGTTATGTGTACAATCTGTACTTCTACAGGGGACTCAGACATAAGGTACATGGATGACCTACTGCTATAGTCAATGCCATTGTATTATCAGACTGAGCCATTTGCATGATGCCATCATTATCAGCCTCATATAACCTTCCATCTTCAGGTATGTGCTATCTTGCAGTGCTGGCCCCTCTTCCAGTAGAACCTGTAAAAGCATGAACATGTGATACAGTTGGCAGTATTCAAATATATATGTCTGTGGCCTTCCCTGTGGCATGCAGAGCAGTAGACAACAGGATATGTGTATAGCATCTGAAGACATACATGCTTTGATGTGAGGATTTTAGCATATGCAGTTTAAATGTAACTGAAAAGGTAGATATACAGGAAGCTCATAATGAATAAATTGCATCACAAATGTATTTGCTGTACTTTACGGAAGTGTAGTGTGTATGAATGATCTGCTTTTTCCCCTTGTGACAGATATGTGGTTGCTGCCACTGCAGCTTTTCTATCCAAATCACCACAAGCTATGAGGCTGTGTTCCTCCTTCCCTAGAAAGTGGCACCAGGAGCTCATCCACATCTGTGAATATTTCTGCTTTGGTGGTTCTCCCCTTGTGGTAAGCATGTCCTTGGTAATGCACCACAACATCCACTTTGCATAGAATATCATATCACTTGCCCTTAGATGCACCCATTGTAAGCACATAGTATGTTTGCAGAAGGCCTGCAGTAACACTTCTGTTTCCTCTGTGATAAATTTTCTAGCTGTTGTCTCTCTCTTGCCGGCCCATGCCAAGCCCTCTATACCTGTGGGTTACCTATGAATGTCAGTCGGTATATATGGCATGCAGTGGAAGTCAGCTAACTATGGCTACTGACTCTTCCTCTGTTATGCAGCCAGTTAGCTGTAGTGGTCCATGTACCTCCCAATCCACAACATACAGAGGCAGGCATGGCCTCCCTAGACCTCTCCCTGCCTCTGCCTATTGGCCTCATCTAGTGCTATGCATATTTAGTTACATCCCCTTACAAATGTTGCCATACCTCATCCACTCTAGAAGGGTTCACATATCCATTGTGGGATGTTCTTCACTAGGAACTAGATCACAAGGGTTTGCCTTCCAGAACAAAAGTACATGATAGAGCCACTCAAACATACCCCAAAACATTTGTTTTACTTTAATTACTATGCATTCCAGCTGTTGAAGATAGTGCTCAACACATTGCTAGGTTAGTTTTCGTCCTTCACTATCTGTATCTTCAAGTTCACAGAATTAATATGTAAACTCCTGCAATCCACAGTGTATAGTCTTCAAGAATCATCATGCAAAATGGTACTTGTGCTTTATGCCAGGCTATTAAGCAGTTATGCTAATGAGGCCATTAAGTGTCACTGTCTCTGAATAACTGCTGGAATGCAATGGGAATAACTTAAAGATGTACCTCTCTGGACTATATGAAGACAGTCATGACTGAGCTCTCAGACTATGTGTCTCAGGCAGGTATGTCCCTAGCCTTAAGCAGCATTTTGCATTCACCTAGGATTATGCTTCAGTACAAACAGAAAATGATTGACTTCAGTAACTGGCTTCATTTCTGGTGTCATTCTAAGGGGATACAGTATCTGTCGGCCTGAGATGACATGACTGACAGACCTTGAAGTTTTGCTAGAGATGGTCTTCATCTATCACCCCTTGGATTTCAGCTACTGGCTAAGGCTCTTGCCAGCCCCATAGTGCCTTTTTAGCCAGTGTCTCAAGGACAACATTCCCGACGTAAAAACTCCAAAAAAAGAAATGATATAAGAAAAATGTTCAGAGTCATACGATGTGGTAAGATAAAACTTTTGGGACAAAATTTCATGGACTTACAAAAGGGGTATGCATAAAAATGAAATAGGTTATTTTATAGTATCAGAAGATTTAGTTATAGGAGAAGGGGAGGCACTTCAAATGGGATTTTCTGATCATCGTACAACATGGTTAAAGATAAAGGAATACAATGAATATATAAAAAATAGGCAAAATAATACAAATGTAAATGAGAAAGTATAGAATGAAGAAGGAAAGAGATTAGTAATGCAGTTATGGAAAGATCATATTACTATGTCATAATTTTATAAAAACTGGTCTGAATGTTGGATGATATTTAAGAAAAAATATAAAAAATATTTTTTATGGTGCCAATTTGTTGCGAGAAACGTGGAGAAAGAAAAATATAAAAAAAATATATAATGATACATTGGAAGATTTAGAACATAATGATATAAAATACTTTGACAAAGAAAAAGAATAATATGCAAGAAATCAAGAAACAAATGTATATATAAGCAAATATATTTTTTACAAGGAAAAAGAAGAAGCATCAAGTTACTAAAGCAGATTAGTAAACAAAGATAGTAGTGTAACAAGAGAAATAAAAAATGTAAAAGGAGAACTAGAAAGAACTCAGGAAAATATTATGAATAGTGTAGTACAATATGTACAATAAATGTTTAAAGAAAAAAGAAGGTAGTGAAAAAAACATGGAAAGTAAAAAAGTTAACAGAAATAGAGAGTAAAGAGTTGGAAAAGGAGATTTCTTAATGTAAGCTGGAAAAAAAGTATTAGGGCCAGATGGAACAGGGTATGAATGTATACAAATGTAAAGGATTGGCAAAAAAAATATATTTTTTAATATTTTGAGTAAATGGTTAAATTAAGGTTTTATGTATAAAGAATAATGCAGTGGGATACTTAATTTCATATGGAAGAAGGAAGCGAGTGTACATTTAAAAACTGGAGACCCAATAGTATTGAATAATAATGATTATAAGATCTTTATGAAAATAATACAATAGAGATTTGAAACTAAAATGGCAAATATTATGGAAGACAGCATATATACTATAAAGGCGATGAGTTATCAAGAATTATTACTGATAGTTAGAGAAATTGTGGATGATAATATGAACAGGAAAGTAGAAGTGAAAATCAGGATAGGAAACCTTAATAAGGCATTTGACACAACTGGACATGACATAATAATGAAAAAATATAATATAAGCAGGCAAGTTAGGAAATTATGTATGTCAGTGTATAGTAATAATAAAAATATTTGTAAATGGCTGGTTAAGCCAAGAAGTACATATGAAGAATGGTGTAAGACACTGATGCCCAATGAGTTGTATACCCTTTGCATTAGTTGTAAATGTGACAGTATGTGAAATAAATTACAAAATTATGGAGGTGGGGTATATAACACCTGATGGGTTAAAAATTCCAGTTCTGTCAACATATGGAAATAACATAATAATTGCAAAAAACAAAATTTCGATAGAAGAAATAATTTGCAGACATGACAGTCTAGACATGATAGAGATGGCTTTAAATAAAGAGAAAAGTAAAGGTTTAGATGATGTAGTAAAGACTGGGGGTATATATTTTACAATGCATGAATGAAATTACTGTGTTAGGTATAACATTTGTGAATAAAGATGTAAGTAGAATTCAATGGGAAAAAACAATGGGAGAAATAAAACAAACATGTATGGAAAATGTGTAAATTATCATTCAAAAAAGCTTATTTGATAAATTCAGTACTGTTGGGAGAAATAGCATATTTAACAAGATTATTTATGTTGCCAACAGCATTTGAAAATTAATTATTGCAGATGATTTTTTTTTTCATTTATGTGGGGTTCTAGATTAAACTCAGGAAAAAAGAGGAGCTTTGTATGTAAATAAAGAGGAATGGAGTTTAGGGTTAATAAACTCAGTGGTATATGCTGATTCATGAAATTTGTACAAAGTGTTAAAAGTGGATAATGAAAAAGATGAGAGTGTGGTAGTAAAATTGTGTATACATAAGTATACATAAGTATGATCATTTTGGGGATATGGTAAAAAAAAGTAAAAGAAAAAACTGTGTATAAATGAGAAAATAAAATATTACCAAAAAAAAATATAGTATAAGAATGCAATGATAAAACATTACTATGTAAAACCATGGGAAACTCTAACAGATGAAAATATTAAAGCTGCAAAAATAAGAAAAATAAGAATTAAGTAGTGTAATCAGAAAGTAGAATGGCAAGCTTTTTGTGGAGACTGGTAGTATTTATTTATTTATTTATTGACATTTGTTGACTGGGAAAGTCAACTGGGTCAGGAACCCATTTTCAGTGAAGGCCCAGGGAGAAAAGCTCCACAGACATAAAATGTTGCACAGTTATTAATATACAGAGTAAGCAGTACCAAAACAGTACAAAATGATACACTGTTATAAGATAATTAGACAGTCATTAGTATATAAAAGAAAACTGAAACAGAAACTGTGCAAACATTGAGATATGCAAAAAGGTACTAACATATAAACATTCTAATTACAGAAGACTTATTTACATTTATTCAATTCACATGAAAGCAATTTATGACCCTAGTATAGTTCAATATATATCATAAAATATAGAAATTAGACAAGTGTGTCATACTGCTTGACGTTGAGGTATCAGATGGAGCTGAGAGGTTTATGTTATTGAAGTTAAGGGGGTTGGGTTTATTCTGTAGTTCACAAGTACAACTTGGATTGTTTAAAAAGTAGGTTTTTAATGCTGTTTTAAAGACCACTAGGGAGTCAAGCTGAGTGATAGATGTGGGAAGGCTATTCCATAGTTTGGCAGTGTTATGAGAATATAGGCACTGTCCTGCTCTCTTATTGGGTTTGGCAACATGAAGTAGGGTTCTGTCTGAGGAGCAGAGGGTTTGGGTAGGAGTGTATGTGTGTAGAATGGATTGGAGTGCTGGACATCTATTTGGTTGGAAGATTAGCTTATGGGCAAAAGTTAACTGAGTATAGTAGAGATAGTGGTGAAATTCTAGCCAGGACAGGTTTGAGATAGCGTTGCAGTGAGGAGAGCAGCTGGGTATACCAAAGGCAATTTTTGACATTTTGTAGTAGCATGATTCTAGCTTATGATAGAGGGATGTATGGAGGTTGGTGAAGATGGGACTTCCATACATGATGGATGGGATAAGTAAGGTATTAGCTAGTTTTATCTTAGTTTCTTTGTTGAGGTTATGTTTATGTCGGTATAGTTTGCCTAGTTTGAAATAAGTTTTCTTTATTGTACTGAGTATATGTTGTTCAAAGGAGAGTTTATCATCAATTATTATTCCTAGAAGTTAGGCATAGTTGACCAGTTCTGTTTTAGTTTTGTTGGGTGAAAGTACCTTAAATTTTGTGCCTGGGGGTTTTGATGAGAATAATAATAGTTTAGTTTTTGGGGGTTCAGCATTAATTGTGCATCATTTAGTCAGGTTTCTGTGGAGGAAAATGCATCCTGGGTGATCGTCTGGAGGTTAGTGAAATTGTTGGAGGAGGAGATGATGGTTGAATCATCAGCATATTGATCAATATGCTTTGTTACGTGGCTTTATTTAAATCACTAATGAATATATTAAAGAGTAATGGTTCTAGAATGGACCCTTGGGGAACACCTGTGTTGTTAGCTAGGTGTTCTGATTGCTGGTTTTGCCATATGACTGACTGCTGTCTATCACTCATGTAGGAGGAGAACCAGGTAACCACACTTTGAAAGCATCCAAGTGTGTCTAAGTGTTGCAATAGCTTAGGGTGTGATACTGTGTTGAAAGCTTTTAATAGGTCCAAAAGGAGTACAGAGGTAGATAGGCTAGCATCAAGAGCTTTATTCACAGTATCAGTGAAGGAGAGTAAAGCTGTGGTTGTGCTATGACCTGGATGAAAGCCATGTTGAGTGGGAGCTAGGAGGTTGTTGTTAATGAGGTGGTTTAGTAGTTGGGTTTGTATACATTTCTCCAGGATTTTAGATAGTGGGGAGAGAATGGAGAATGGCCGGTAATTTGAGAGATCATGATTATTTCCCCCTTTATGTAGTGGGGTAATAATGGATATTTTCCATAGCTGAGGAATGTAAGATTCAGTGATGGAACAACTGATGAAAATACTGACTGGATAAGCTATGGCTCTTGCTGCGAATTGTAGGTATTCTGGTGGTAGGTTATCAGCAGAGAGTGAGCAGGGCTTTAGTTTAGTTAGGAGTTTCAGAATTTGGAATGTAGGTACAGGTTGTAGTGAGAAGGGTGGGTTGGGTGGTATACAGTTTAAGGGAGCTGTAGAGTGTTTAGTGGTGGATATGGGGTTTGTGTGGTATTTTTGATATTAGGGTTGGCTTTTGAGGATGGATCCTTGATTAGTTTGTGGATGGTTTCAATGAAGTGGGAGTTAAATGTTTGTGCTATTTGGTAAGGGTCTTTGTCTGGGAGGGAGATGAGGATTAAATGTTGCCTGGATTAAGAAGGAAGGATACAGATTTCCAGAATTTATTTGGATTATTACTTTGGGAAGATAGTTGTGAGGAGAAGTAGCATTTCTTATCAGTTATGATGAGTTATTTTGCAGTATTTCTATTTTTTTGAAGTTTTGTTCATTTTCTATAGTTTTACATTTTCCATGTTTTCCAGACTTTGTCTCTTAATAGGAGGTATTGTTTGGTATACTTAGTTAACCAGGGGGCATGGTTTGGTTTTGTTCGCTTTATACGAAGAGGTGCTTGGCTATTTAATGTGTTAAGAAAGACATTGTTGGAGTAACTTACAGCGTCATATAAGGACAATGTTTTTAGTGGAGACCAGTTTTGATCTTGCAGGGTATTGATGAATATGTTTGGTTAAAGTTGGCAAGGTTTCTACTAGATTTATATGTGTGGGGTTTGGGGATCTGTAGTTGGGTTTTATAGGTGAATGCAGGTAGTTGGTCACTTAGTGTATTTGAAAGGGTACTGTTATTGGCGTAGTAGTGGGGGTGAGATACAAGTATGCAATCTAGTGTAGCTTCGGCTCAGGTGTTTAGTGCAAGTGTAGGCTCTGTGATAAGTTGTGTGAAACTATGGAGATTAATGCTAATATTAGGAGCTTTGGAGCTTAGGTTTTGCCAATTGATGCTAGTATGATAGTTTCCTGGGAGATATTTTGGTTAATCCAACTTAGGAAGTCTTCTAAGTGGGGGTATGTTTTGACCAGGGGGGATATAGATGGTGACGATACAGAGTTGTTTGTTGGGGTTTATATGGAGGGATGTTATTAGTATTTCCATATTATTAAAAGTAGGTACTGGTTTTGGGTGTTTATTTATTGGTAAAGAGTTCATATAGACTAGGGCTACACCCCCTCCTTTTTTGCTTTCTGTCATTGTGAAGAATGTTGTAGCCTGGTGAAAGGATTTCAATGTCAGATATGTGTGTTTTTAGCCCAGTTTCAGTTATTGCTACTATGTCAGGTGAGTGGTGATATAGCCAAGACTGGAATTCAGTAAGTTTGTTACAGAGGCTTTGCACATTAATTGTAACAAAGAATAGATTGTGGGGTTTAGGGGACTGAGTATAATGTGGTAGGTCATTTGGTCCATGATTAGGGTGAACATCTCCACACTGTGGTATTACTAGGAGAAGATGAAGTATTATCTGTGGCTGTTATGTTTTTATTATAGACAATAGTGGGTAATGTTGTGCTAATTTCAGTTTGGTGTTAAATGGGGTGATATGTGGTTTGGGTGGGCATACGGTGTTGTTTGCTAAAAGGGATGATGAGATGGAGTAACTTTGTAAGTTATGTTGTGTGAGAGTAATTTGTGTGGAGGATTTTGGAGGAGGTGCTTTTATTCTAAGGTGAAATGTGGTGGAGGGGGATAGTAGGAGTAGTATTGTAGTTAGGAGAAGTAAGATTATTAAGACTCTTATGGTATTGAGATAATTTGCTATTGGAGAGCAGTGATAGGGTGGGGGAGGGGAGTTTACTGAGTGTAGGAATGGTATTAGTGAGGTAGACAAAAGTCGGGGTTACCATTATAAATGTAATGAAAGTGGGGGTGGGTGGGAATGAGGTTAGGGCAGGGAAGTGGAGTGAGCACAGAATGGGATGCGCCTTCTTGCTAGTGTGGTGGAGTAAAGAAAAATCTCCACAGGCCAGAAGGCTAAGGTAGGAGAAATCAGGGGTATGGTTATGGTAGTAACTATGTTTGTGAGTGTGCATGGGATATACACTGTAGGTATACTAGCTTAAATTACAAATGGAGTAAATTATACATTCCAAAATAGAGAATGTTATCACCCAGTATATATACCTAAATTGGGAGGGATAGTCAAGTACTAGGGGAAAGTGGAGGTTGGCTAGAACTCTAAATATTAGGAAGCAAGTAGCTGGAGAGGGTAGGGCCTGACCTTGCAGAGGTTCTGAGTGGCGTGCTCCCAGGGCTTAACAATTTATAAAAGTTAATAAAAGATTATGCATACAGTTATAAACAACTGATGAGGTCAGGGTAAATGTGATTCCTTACTGTTGTTTCTTCATCCGTATGCACTTAGGAGGTGATTAGGAGAGTTTTGGTGGAGATCTAGAATAACAATGGAGAAGGGTAAGACACTAGGCTAAGAGGGAGGAAGAATATGCAGAGTAGGAGCAGCGGCATGCACACTATCTTTAACACGTGGCAGATATCAGTGAGCTTCACTATATTACAACAACCTGCTATCAATGGCAGAGGACTAATCGCTTGCCTGTAGCATTTAAAACCTCAATGGTATGTATATATTTTCAGAGCAGTTTGTAATAACATACTATAACAAAGATGGCAGTGGATAAAACAAACAATTTAAACAGACAGCAGCACCAATTCTGCTAAAACACTATCTGGTTCCATTCAGCGTTTTATCATTTGCAGTAATAAGTGGACAAAAATAATAGCAGTGCTTAGCCAGAGGAGTGCATACACTTTAATCCGTGGCAGATGAACATTTACATCTACAGTTTCCTTGCTACAAGTGAACGCCCTAACAATATAGCTTAGAGGTTTGCATTTTACCACAGTTTCAGTAAATATCATATGGTATTTAGCCAGTAGAGTGGATACACTTTAATCCGTGGCACACTAATATTTGCATATACAGTTTTTCTTGCCTCAAATGATCGCACTAGCACTACAGACTAAACGGTTTGCATTTAACCCCAATTTTAAAGAATATCAAACTGGTGCTATTAGAAGATGCGCTATGGTGCAAGCAAACATTAACAAATACAACATGGCTGCTAGATCTTATATGCGGCATTTGCACGTAAAGGCAGATACCAACAAAGAATGATGTCTGCTTTCTCCTTTGTCACAGCGGCAGAAACATAATAACCTAATATATACAGATGAGTGGTCTACCACACAGGCTCTTCAGATAAAAGAAAGACTTATCTAATTACTTGGGAGCATGCTGCTAGGTCGAGCACTCTGTTAGGGGAAACTCATTTTTAAATATGGTGCCAATGCTGGGGACAGGTATTTATTACTACGGAAGAAGAACAGGACAAAAGCTCAGGAGAGGGGCAGGGTGCTTTGCAGCAAATAGTGTTGAGGATATGGTTGTATGAAAAGAAAAAGGTGGGAAAAGGTTGGGAACTTAAACTATACCAAGACAAAATGAAGGGAAATATGTTCTTTTTGGTGCATCTGCTTGCTACTGCAGCGAAGTAAAGAAAAACTATCTCCACAGGCCAGAAGGCTAAGGTAGGAGAAATCAGGGGTATGGGTGGTAGTAACTAAGCTTGCGAGTGTGCATGGGATAGACACTGTAGGCATACTAACTCAGATTATGAATGGAGTAAATTATACAGTCCAAAATAGATAATGTTATCACCCAGTATATATATCTAAATTAGGAGGGATAATTAAGTACTATGGAAAAATGGAGGTTGGATAAAACTATAAATACTAGGAAGGGCTGGCCTTGCAGAGGTTCTGAGCAGTGTGCTCTCAGGGCTTAACAATTTATAAAAGTAATAACAGATTATGCATACAGTTACAAACAACTGATGAGATCAGGACAAATGCGATTCCCGGCTGTTGTTTCTTCGCCCATATGCACTTAGCAGGTGATTAGGAGAGTTTTGTTGGACAGAGTTACAAACAACTGATGAGGTCAGGATAATGTGATTCATGACTGTTGTTTCTTCACCCGTATGCACTTAGGAGGTGATGAGGAGAGTTTTTGTGGAGAGAGTTACAAACAACTGATGAGGTCAGGGTAAATGTGATTCCTGGCTGTTGTTTCTTCACCCGTATGCACTTATGAGGTGATTAGGAGAGTTTTGGTGGAGAGAGTTACAAACAATTGATGAGGTCAGGTTAAATGTGATTCCTGGCTGTTATTTCTTCACCCATATGCACTTAGGAGGTGATTAGGAGAGTTTTGGTAGAGAGAGTTACAAACAACTGAAGAGGTCAGGGTAAATATGATTCCTGGATGTTGTTTCTTCACCCGTATGCACTTAGGAGGTGATTAGGAGAGTTTTTGTGGAGAGAATTACAAACAACTGATGAGGTCAGGGTAAATGTGATTCCTGGCTATTGTTTCTTCACCCATATGCACTTAGGAGGTGATTAGGAACGTTTTGGTGGAGAGTTGGGAGCACGCTGCTAGGTTGAACAGTCTGTTAGGGAAAACTAATTTTTAAATATAGAGTGATAACAGATAAATTGCCAGTAAAAGTAAATATGCCATATAAGAAGAAAAATGATAGAATATGTTTACATTGTGTAGAAAAAGAAACTAAGGAGTATTTGGTTTTGAAATGTAAAAGAATAAAAAAGTTATGGGCAACTATGTAAAAATGATTTTTTTGAAGATATAAAAAAGTGGATGAAATATGAATATGGTTAAATATGGATATTATAAGAACAGGAGTAAAGACTATGGAGGATTCATGAAAGCCTTCATGATAATTTTTACCATGTGCTCATTGCTGCACAATGTGAATATGGGCATGAAAAGTTTTCGATTCGGTAAACTCTGTGTAGTGGAGTACAGAGGCATGCCCTCATGCACAAATATGGAAATTTTTGTGGCATGCGAATTACAACATAAGAAGCTGACTTTTATGCTAATGAAGCAAATCAACATGATGGAGCATTTCAAAGCTATAAAGCAACTGTGTAGGCTCTGAGTTCATGTTGGCCATGTATTTGGAAACTTTTAGAGTACAGCCACAGAAAGGAGTCTACACAGAAGCAACAGCAAGTAAAATCTCTTAACATTTTTACAGAACTGACATAAACATGTAACCCCACACATATTATTACCTAATTACACACAGTGGGTGGTAGAATATCAGCGGTACAAAAGAAAAAAATGCATTTTAAGGGCCATGACATAAATGCACCTTTGCTCCTCCACTCCCAAAAGAAAATGTAATTGTACGTAATGCAGGCTGCTAAAATGTTTAACCATCCTGAAACAGAGTATTATATTGTACTGTAAGCATATGTAGTATGTAGCAGATATATGGGCAATATAATAGCCTCCCTTGTGTTTACAACATTGTGCTCCCATGCAGTTTCCCTGCAGACATGGCTACTAACTGTGTAAATTCCAGGCTGTCAGGATGGTGAAGATGCAAATTACTTAAAAACTCATTGGAATCACTGAATCCAAAAAAGAAAAACCCTGTAGGGATGTTCACGCTATGTAGGCACTTCCACAGTGTTTTTGTTTTCAATGGATGTCAACAGTGGTTGACGACATCAGGAGGGTGTATCAGGCTACACTTTCAAAGTTGAACAGGTTGGTGTCTGGAGGATGAAACTGCATGTGTTATGCACAGATTACAGGTTGTGTATCATCCTCAGAATTCTGTTGTAAAATGTGTCTTTTCTGTCCATTTCAAATAATGCTTGTACAACTTTTTATGTCTTAGTTTATGTGATGGTGCGAGTAGCACACCAATGTGAATTGGAGGAATGAATGGCAGCTTTTGTTGAGCTTGTCATGTAAATGGTCCTGTGGTACCATGTGTATGTGTAGAACTAGAGTGCAGAATGTCCTGGGTTTGAGTAGAGGGTGGGCAGGCTTTCCTTTTTATACTGAATGCTTGCGCAATATCACAGGAATGGTGGAAAGTAATTACAATTTTGCCAGGCTTACTTTATTTATGTATAGCTGCATGGGGGTGTGAGGAAGTGTACCTAGAGTACTGGTGAGCAAGCAGCAGGTGTGTATAATAGATGCTAATTATGTTATAAGCAGGTGAATTCCATTTTCAAAAACCACTCCAACACTGTGCAGCTATTCATCCTGCTATAAAGCATCCATGTAAACTCCAGTCGTGTTTTTTCTAACTACTTCAATACCATTGCAGTAGAGACAAGGAAATTTTAACTGACACAATGTTAGGGGCTACTGCAGCTATTCTACATCTGCATGTGCTAGAGGTCAAAGTCAGTGCTGCTGATGCTGATGACAATAGACCTAGACCAAGAAGGAGAACATTGTTCAGGCCCAGGCTAACTTATTAGATGCTACATGACCTATTGATTGTAGGGCACTGCAAGCTGAACAGGGATGCCTTATAAGAACTCTATGAGCTCTGCATCCCTCAACTCAGAGCCAGAACCAATTGAGGGGTACCCATCCCAGTGGAAACTAAGGTATGTGTAGACCTTAGAAAATTAGCTACAGGTATTTTTCAAATACCAACTGAGGGCATGATGGGTGTGTCACAGCCATCAGTATCCAGGATCCTCCACCAATTCCAGGATGCTATGCTCATACATGCCAGTGAGCACATATGTTTCCCCGTAGGGCTGAGGAGAGGGCTAGCAATATCCAACAGTTAGACTCTGCAGCACACTACCCTGAAGTACTGGGTGCCATAGATTGCACTCATGTGCACATCAAGGCACCACCTGGTGAGCAGGGTAGAATCTACATGAACCACAAGGGATATTACTCCAACTGCCAAGTCATGTGCAATGCCCAAGGAATAATCTTGAGTGGGTTTGCTGGCAACCCTGGCAGTTATCATGACTCCCATATCTGGCACACATCTCAGCTGTATCAGATGTTTGCTAGGGGGGACATCCCACAGGGCCATTGAATGGGGGATAATGGCTATGCACTGGAGCCGTGGATGATGACACCCATCAGAAGTGCACACTCACCCATGGAAGAATGTCATAATGAGGCACATGCTCAAACCAGAATCATCGTAGAGCATGTGCTTGGGCTGTTGAAGTCATGGTTCCAGTACTTAGATACATCTGGTGGAGCCCTGCAGTATAATCCAGAGAGATGTGCATAAGTCTTCACAGTATGTGCTATGCTACACATTGACCTTTTGGGCAACAGCTGCAGCAGGATCATCTAGAGGAAGGGACAAATAACCCCCACCAATACCTAGGTCACCACAGCCACAGTCAGAAGAGGGCTCAGATGGGGAACTACCAGCTGCTGTGGCTTCAGGCAGACATAGGGGTGCTCAGTATGCCCTTGCTTTGGCTAAAAGACAACACATAACCCACTCACTGACTACCTAGGTGAATAATGCATTTCTCTTACTCGCACATGTAGTAAAATTGATGCCAGGCAACTCACACAACCTGTACCTCCCCATGTACTGCCTGTGTACTGCTTGCATCATACAGAGTTTTCCCTGAACTCAAAATGTGTCCACTGCTGCATTTGCAAGGTAAGTCCTGAACCTAGAGTGTAGTTTTTGAATGGTGTTATAGCATATCCCTGTATTTTGTAGGTTGGAACAGTAATTAACTAAATAGTGACATGGATTTGTGCAAAAAGTACTTTAACATGTGACAGCAGAGAGACCTTTCATTTACTCATATGTGTCCATTAGTAAGTACTACGCTTCAGGTTTCAAAGATTCACTCAGTCCTACCTCTGAAGTATACTGCATGGCCTTATTTTTGCACCATACCTTTGTACTGAAAAATCTGTAAAGAGCGTAGTTAGACAGCACTGATATACATTGCAGTTTCTGATGTCACAGCCCTTCCCAAAGTCAAAAACAGGCAGGAAGCAGAACATGGAGAGTAACAAGAGCATCATATCCTTGTCTGTGCCATAGCAGTAACAACTTTGCTTACCCACAAAAGAACAGGGTATGCTTGTTTGTGATATAACAGTATATGAGCTTCCATCCAGAGCAGTGTAGCCTTTCTTGTGCCATAACAGTAACTCAGCAATGGTCCCGCAGAAGAACAGTATATGGCTGTTTGTGTCATCCAACCTGGCCTTCACTTGCTGGAAAATGCATATCATGCAACTCCCAGTTAATATCCATACACATTTTAAGGCCAAAGAAATTGAATGCCTTACACACTTGAATGTCTCACAGTACTGCTCAGATAACTGATGAAGTACCAAGAAACACAAAGTAAGACAAAGCTGCATATTTGCAAACAGAATACTAACAGATTGTCTGATCAGTAAGTGCACTACATCCAAATATAATAAAGAGGGTTAAAAGTACAAGTCACAGCTGAAGATCTCATAGCAGTGTACATTCTGATGTATTTGTTTATGTGAACAATGACTTCAGTTCATTGCTGCAAATCTGTGTGGCAAAAAGGGCTAAGGCATCTCTCCTGTTTTCTAAATATGCAATGGTGTGAGAGTTCAGTTCCTGAACTATGTAGAAATACCTGATGTGTACTATCATTTTGTAGTGCATATGTCAAAGCTTGCTTTTGCTCAGCTTATGTCTCCTTTCCATTTGTTTTCCTACTTTTCTTTTTTTTTTATTCCACTGTTTTCGCAATGTGCTACATAAACAAATGAATGTAGGTTTTGCTGTCCTAATGCTGCTTGCCTGGAACACAGCATTGCTGAAACCATACCAGCTAGGAAGCAGACCAGCAGACATAGAAACAGGATGCATTCAATAAAAGCTTTTGCTCATCAGGAAACCCCAGGGTGGAGTAACTGTCACACATTAGAAATGTGGCTTGCATTTGTGTACTGCTGAGCTATGTGCAGATAGCTGTATCTATCTCACAAGCACTTACACTTAGTTAACAGTAGTGGAAATCTGATGCCCAATACCCACCTTTCAACTATTTAGATATTTGTAGAATGTCCTAATTTTTGCATTACATTTTTGTCCTGCTCCTCATAAAAAGTTGATTTTTTGGCAAATAATTTGAAAATACTTGACTATTGAAGCCAGAACACAATGACAGACATTTGAATTTCAAAACTCCTACCCTTCGGACAATGCAAAACATGTTATTCTACCAACTGTATAAGTTTGTAAGAGCAGTATCCAAAACATGTCCTTATGTTTGGTCCTTTTTCAACCCAATATGTATGGCTTTGTTCAGATTCCTTGCTGTAAAAGGTTGAGAGGTATGGCCCACTGTACTATGGAAATCTATATATGATGCTTGTCTCTGATTTCACCCTGTGTGTTGGCCATGCACCCACAAGCATTATGACCCTGGGGTCTCAGTTTATTTTTTTTCCACACATATATCAACCACATGACAAAGTGTAATTTATAATGTTGTATGTTCCCTCATGGACAGTGCCTGTTGATGGTTCTCACAACCTTGCTCTGCTAAACTCAGGCATACAAATATGGTCAATAAGGGTACTTGTGTTTTTATACAACTAGGTTTCTAAGCAGACTAATGCTATTAGGCTATTAGCCTCATATGACACTATGACTCTATGTGCCTGTGCAGGCCTCCCAAGCTGTTGTTCCTCACATGGCCTGCTGATATCATCTACTATAAGTTCACCTGCCCTTCTGTGTAAATCTGACTTGTTCTGTGATGTGTGCATTAAGTACTGCATTCTGTAGTTTGTACACTTAGATAGTTTGGGATTCTATTCTCACTTCAGCTGAGTGTGTGTGTGTGTGCGTGTGTCTGTAGTCAGCAGAAAAGAAATGTTATCCTACAGTTACTTTCTCTTGTCAGCAGAATAGAAGTACTATACTGCAGTTACTTCTCTAATGGCATGGCTGACCATTTTTTGATAGCTGCTCATCCCTACACATTCATTCCATACCAGCCTTTCAAGCTGTTGTGTCTCACAAGGCCTGCTGATGTCATCTACTTTAAGTCGACCTGCACTCGTGTATAAATCAGACTTGTACTGTGGCACATGCATTAAGTACTGTGTTCTGTAGTCTGTGCACCTAGATAGGTAAGGGTCCTAATCTTACTGAAGTCAACTGGGTGTGCATGACTTTAGGCAGCAGAGTATAAGTGGTACCCTACAGTTACCTCTCCAATGGCATGGCTGGCCATTTTTCTGACAGCTGCTCATACCTACACACTCATTCCATACCGGCCTACCAAGCTGTTGTCTCTCACAGGGCCTATTGATTTAATCTACTATAAGTTCACCTGCACACCCAAAAAAAATCAGACTTTGTCTGGGGCATGTGCATTAAATACTGTATTCTGTAGTCTGTTTACTTAGATAGGTAGGGGTTCTAGTTTCACTGCAATCAACTGTAAGTGAGTGAGCTGTAACTTGATATTACAGAGAGCATTTTACACCAGCAAGTGGGTCACATATCTTGTCCTCAACAGACATTGTTGATCTCATCAGCTATATAGGGTTGTTGGACACGATGCAAGTCCTCAACAAACACTGCTGATGTAATCAACTATAAAGGGTTGTTGGACACAGTGCAAGCCAGACTTGTGCCATGGTTCATATTTTATGGTCAGTGATCTTTAGTCTGTGTACTTAGTAGATAGATAGGGGTTCTATTCTCAATACAATCAACTGTGTGTGTATGCGTATGTGTATTTGTGTGTCTGAGTCAGCTACAACTTGATATTACAGACAGCATTTTACACCAGTAGGTTGGACAATGTTATTCCCATATGTTCATCAGTCAATGCTGATGCCCTCAGCTTTATTAGAGTATTGTATATGCATGTATCTCACCAGGTCATGATTAGACAGTGGCCTGGATGTCAGGCAGACATCACATCATGCAATACAAGACAGATTATAGTGACATGTGTTTTAATCTGTACACATACATCATGGCATGGTTTGTAGGCTCTGTGTTAGCTTGATGAGAAAGCCCTTTGGAGTGTCATGCAGATACATGTTTCTGGTGAGCTACATGCAACAGACAGCATGTTACTGTACTGTTCTGATGAGATTATACTACAGTGCTATCATGCAATCCTGAGATCTGAATGTGATGGCCTGACTTATGATGTGCACCATACGTTTGTACTGGATAATCATTCTACAGCACAGTTAGAAAGTAATCAGATACATTGCAGTTACAAGAGAATACACTATAAAGTAGTGAAATGATGATGCTAGCCACTGTACAACCTGGCATGGCAAATTATAATTCACAGGTACAATTATCATTTAAACAACACAAATGTAGGTATATTAACCAATAATGTAGTTAAGCACCCTGTGCATCAGTCAGAAAGCTTTAGTTTCCCTGAATCCAAGAGAGATGTCAGGGATATAGCACAGTTATCATGACTTGCACAGGGTGTTGTTGGGGGGGGGGGCAGGAGGTCTAGCCTGAAAACAAAGGTTGTTGAGTGTATGTGAGTAAGACAGGGGAAGCAGGCAGGGTGAACCATGTGTTGTGTGTTTGTCTATAGGGGTCCTCCATGTGATAGTGGTTTGTGACAATGTGTACGAACACAGCCAAGCTCAGTGCTAGCTCTACATTTTGGCATGTTGGACAGGTGTGAGCTGTGCATGGTAGAGTTGTCAGTTCATTGTTGTTGTCCTGACCACGAAACCTGGATCTGCCAGAAGACGCACTGGCATCTTCACACCCAATGTCAGATGCAGTGCTACTATCTGAATGTGACTGTTGTCTGCTGGATCTGCTCCCTTCTTGAGAACACCCAGGACCACAACCCCATGGACTGCCACATCTGGGTGTGGACAGCACTCTCCCTGATGGTGCAGGGGAAGTACTCCCACTACAGGAGCATGATCGGGCAAGGCTACATTGGCTAGCAGCAGCAGATGTGTTTGACCTATGTCCACATGGATGACATTCCCCTCCCAGAAGATGTGTCATCACAGATACTGCATGGTCTATGATATAAACCCCTTCCAGAAGATGTGTCATAACAGATACTGCATGGTCTTTGATATAAACCCCTCATTTCATCACCGACACTCCATGTTCCAACTTGTCATTCAACTGATCCACTGAATTGGTTACATAATGGAAGCCGTCACTGATGTCAGACTATGCCATATCTAGAACCCTGAGCATTTGTCTGGAGCACCTTACAGAATGTGCCTGTGACTCCATGATGGCCCTAAACATCCATTGAGTGACACAGGAAGAGACACCTGCATCAGGTGGAGGAGGGAAAGCAAGCCTCCTCCAAGCATGCCTATCAACCCTCCTGCATGACACTTTGCCAACACTTTGGCTATGGACAGATTCAATGGGTACTGAAACTGCAGAAGCCACACTCCCCTGATCAATGATGTGGCTGACAACTTCAAATTAACCTTATAACTGAAGCAATCTTAAATCCACCCACCCAACAAACAACTGATACAGACATACACATTACTGAAGTTAGTGCACTATGCCACAGTATTCTAATTATCATCTAACAAACATACCTAGAAGCTCTTCTTGGGATGCAGCAGTTGCGCCCACATCCAGAACATATTGTGTCATGGATTGCTGGGAGCTGTCCTGGGTGGCAATGTTCACCAGGAATTCCTCAGTGGCAATTAGGGGGGGGGGGTTCTGCAGCAGGGTCTCCACCTGTGATCTGATAATTGCATGCCACTGCATCGGTACATATATGTGCAGCAGTTATCATCTCTATTGATCAGTGACACAACTGCTCATATGTCGACTGTGTTGCCCAATGGTGTTAATGTTGGCCACTAATTCATCACAAAGGGTTGTACGCTCAGCCATAATGGCGCACCCCATGGATAGTAGTACAGCAGCATGTCACTTTAAGGCATCAATTATCAGGTTATTCTCTGCATCTGTAAATTGGGGCCTATGACGAGCAGATATACTGCATCCTACAAGACAAAAAAGATGATAATATATATTAGGATCACATAACTACAAATTAACTGTTTACAGATAAAGCAGTAAAGGAAGGTTGTCAGTATTCCCTTTGGATAAACATGAAATAGTCTGCACATTTCAAAATATAACAAGATGGAGGATACAAAACAATGAGATTAACAAGACAAACATATCCTTATCTGTACCATATCAGTAAGTGTAATATTCTCACTCACCCAACATAACAGTCCAGTCTAGTTTGTGCCCTAGCACTAACTCATCATTGCCCCCCCAAACAAAATGACAGGCTAAGGACCCATTATGCTAACAAAATATCCTTGAAATGTTTAAAGTGCTATCAAATGACCTGTCCATGTAACGTGTACATATTTAAAACACAGCATTCACTTTTCAGGTATTCTCAGTGCTGTATACCTGTGAAATGTCTTGACAACCAAGGCCATGCCATTATTACACTTCTAAGTAATGTATACAGATTTAAGCATGAAAGCCATTACTTCACATTTATTCTTAACTACATTCCAGCATATGCTTCATGCAGGTTACAAAATGGGAACATACCTGCTGGAGTGCAATACTCCTCTGTAGAGATATACTGTGAAGAGATACTGTTGTATTAGTGAGTTGAACAATGTACTAACTATCCTCAACATCAGTTTAGTTGGCTATACATTTGCCATTTTATAATCTCTTTTAATTGATATTTTGCAGGTTATACAGCGGACAGATGTCTCAATATGTTCATGTACGGATTACCGATAGTAAATAGTATGTGATACAGTGGGATTTGTATGGGAATGTCTGTTCGTTAGGGGTTTGCTCTAACCAATACACTATTGCTGTGCTGCTTCATTTGCATATATACCCATGGCTCCTGGTTCCCCAAACACACACCCCAATGCCTCCCTAACACTGTTGTCATCCATTGTCCAGTCGGATTTGCGGTGTACCCACACCACTACACATTGGCCACTCCCTACTCCTATAGACCCATCCCATCGGTTGACTCACTCCACGTATCCTCAGAACTCCCAAACATTTAGTCCACAAACATTGGTGACATGAGCGACCAAAAGAATACCATTCGCAATTTTTGGGTTGTCCCACATGGGACACACATGTGTTTATGTCAAGATTAGACTCTATACGTCATTACATCCTTACTCCCGTTAACATGACACTACAATTAATTAATATGTATGACTAGGAGGTAACACACACGTTACACATGAGAGCCTAATTATGTATGTGTTCAGCGTATTTCTTTTACAAATAGACCGGTTTAGTAATTGGCGTTGCCGTAGCAGGCAGATCACAGAAATGATTACATGTGTGGGGAAGTCTTCATATTTGATTATTGTCAGCACAGCACTGACTTCGGACATTGTACACACTTCTGCATTTTAGCAGTTTCGTCCCATCTCTCTTTTGCACAACCTATTATTCTATCTACTGTCCAGGTTTGTAAGGGCACATTCATGTTATGTCTGCAAATGGAATGAATGTGTTACAGAGAATGTACTTCTACAGATTGACATCTGCAAGTGTGTATGCAGTGTGTACTAAATGGTCTATCTATTTTTGGGTAGTCCCACCAGGGACTACCCTCTGTGTGTAAAGTAGACTTAGCAAATCAACAATGTTACTCTCACTGGTAATATCCTCCCTGTGGTGTGAGTAGCAGTGCTTTGCTCACTCCTGCCCAGCTGGATATGACATACGCTGACAGCGCTATATAATACTGTTGCTGTTGATTTCCTTCTCGTTCCTTTTGTATGCTTTATTGTTACATCATTCTTTATTCATAGATATATAAATATATATATATATATATATATATATATATATATATATATATATATATATTTTATATAACTGTATATACTTATATACATTTTGTATGCTGGGCACTACTTAGACCCGTGTCAGTGCACTCAGACTTGCTTACTGGTTCTTATATATGTTTACTGCTGCTTATTTGCACTTACACTTGCTTACTAGTACCTTATTCATTATGACAGTGCCACTTTGCTTGAATTATATTTAAGTTAAATATCTCATGCGATACTCATGTTGGTTTTACAGCAAAACGACATTCATTCCACATGGAAAATTATATGTGCTATTGTTGGGCTCGAACCGTGACTGCCTGTTTGATAGGCGGATGCTCTAAACACTACACTACTGACATGTTGATTCCGCTTGTTTTTCTATATTTGAATGAATATGATGTGTAAACTACGCTTGGCGGAGGGCGGCGACGTGCAGACACGCTGCGCTTTGCTTACACCTTTGCTATTGCTGCAATTCGAATGTATAATAGGGACACAGGGACAGGGAATCTAATTGTGACAGTTCTAGGGACAGGGCTCTACATTCCACTACATGCTTGTGTGTTTACTACTTTGCTTTTATTTCACTGTTTGTGGACACTCTTGTATGCTTAGCATAGGCTGAACAAGGAGAGGGTCACAGTAAGCTGCCTATCGGGCGCTAGAATCCGCCACATAACACAAGCACTCGGGTCACTCCATGGCAAGTACAAATATGACACAGTCATTGTCCATGCTGGTGTGAACGACCTGAGACGTACCTCCCTGGACTACATGAAAAGAGACATAGAGGAGCTCTCTGATTATGTAGCCCAGGCAGGTATGACCGTAACCCTGAGCAGTATCCTTCCTTCACCAAGAATGATGCCACAATATAGAGACAAGATGATCAGCTTTAACAATTGGCTTAATGTCTGGTGTCATTCAAAGGGGATCCAGTGTCTGTCTGCCTGGGATGACATGCTTGACAAGCCACGCTGCTTCGCAAGGGACGGCTTGCACCTGTCACCCCTGGGATTCTGGATATTGGCTAAGGCTCTTGCCACCCCCATAGTGCCTTTTTAGGCAAGGCTCAAATTCTAAACCTACCACCCTAGAAAACAAAATGGGAAGAAACTGAGGGTAATGCTGCTCAATGCCAGAAGTCTAAATCTCAAAATGCACGCACTCGAGGCCCTTCTCAGTATGGAGAACATCGATGTCTGTGCTGTAACTGAAACCTGGTTCAAGGCTCCTGAGAGCACCCCGGCACTATTAGGTTTTACCTCATATCATGCGTTCCGGCCCCAAAACCGGACCACACCACAAAAGGAGGGGGTGTATCCATATTCATAAAGGATACTCACACCTCCAGGTTGGTGGCAACGCGAAGCTTGGAAACCATCCAGGTGCAACTAACCATAGGCAAAACTGCTCTACAAATTGTAGCATGCTACAGGCCACCCTCTCAAACTCAGGAACCCCACACAGCCTTCCTGAAGACACTGGAGGGTATAAATGTATCTCTAAACACCATCATATTGGGTGACTTCAACTACCCGAATATAGACTGGGAACATTACTCAAGCCCTAACTTTCTAGCCCAATGGTTCCTGGAGTTCATAAATTCAAATGCCATGGAACAGCTAGTCACTGTTCCCACGAGAGGAGAAAATATACTAGATCTCATTGTCACAAACATGGGGACAAAATGCTCCACACGGAAGTATATCCCCCATTGGTGAGATCTCAGCATAAACTAACCTCACTGGAAACCCACATCCCGCACCCACTCCAAGCAAAAGACCATAGTGAAGAACTTCTCTAAAGCAAACTTCACACTACTCAAGACTGGTGTGGTATCCTTCAAGGCCCCTGAGCCAGAGGAAACCACAACCCAAGCTCGGAAGCCCTTACAAATGCCTTCTATGAACACCTCCAGGACTGCATGGATCAGGCAATCCCAAATAAAACCAAGACTCTTTCCACAAAGGGCAAACGTCCAGTCTGGTGGACCCCAGCCATTAACAAACTTTACAATAAGAGGAGAAAGCTATTACATGATAGAACAAAATCCATAAAAGGGAAGTCACCCCTGATCATTATTAGTAAAAAATACGAGCACTCATAAAATCAACTAAGGCCAATTTTGAGAGAAAAATTGCCATGGATTCAAAGGACAATCATAAGGCCTTTTTCAGCTATGTTAGGAACCTGGGTGGAAACTCCCAGATATGCTCATAATTAGTCCAAAATGATACAAAAATCACTGAACCCACAGACATTGCCAACATACTGGCAGACAGGTTCAGTGCAAACTTCACCCCTCTCCCCTAAAGGAGAGATAACTATCCCAGCCGAGTGTAGCCTCCCGGACATCTCAAATGCGCAGGTGAAAGCTGCTCTCTCTAAAGCTAAAAACACAGCATCAATGGGACCGGATGGTGTCCCCGGCTGTGTGCTACATGAGCTAAATGAGGAATTAAACCCGCACATAAGGCAGCTGTTTAATCTCAGCCTTACCACAGGATACGTGCCCAAGGAGTGGCGTACGGCAACTGTGGTCCCACTACACAAAGGTGGTGCCTCTACGGACCCTGGTAATTACCGCCCCATAAGCTTAACAAGTCTAGTCTGCAAAGCTATGGAGAGGATCATAATGGAGCTCATAAACAAAGATATAGGGGACTTGCAGACATTGGACCCGACCCAATTTGGCTTTGTCAAGGGAAGATCATGCCTTTTGAACTTGGTTGACTTCTTCGAAACAGTCACCAAGGCCATTGATGAGGGAAAGGCAGTCCATACAGCCTACCTTGACCTTGCAAAGGCTTTCGACACAATACCCCACTCGGGTATTGTAGAAAAACTTACCAGCTTAAATGTAAACCCATATGTCACAAGATGGGTTGCAAACTGGCTTAAGGACAGAACCCACAGGGTTAGAGTTGCTGGCGCTGTGTCAGACTCCAAGCCGGTCACAAGTGGTGTCCCACAGGGCTCGGTCCTTGGCCCCTATTGTTTGGCATCTACTTCTCAGAAGTACAGGCCAACATGGGAGGACTTTGGCTGACAAAGTTTGCAGGCGACTGCAAACTGGGCCATAGTGGAAAGTGCATCGGACACGGATATCCTTCAGAAGGGACTCACGGAAACAGATAGCTGGTGCCAGAGCCATGGCCTGAAGTTAAACGCCAAAAAATGTATAGTCATACCCTTCGGGAAAAACAAGGTAACCCCAAGCTACAATATAGGTGGCAATCCACTAAGCACAGAAGAGGTTATCAGGGACCTGGGGACCCAGGTTGACAGTGGCCTTTCTTTTGACACTCACATTGCTAAAGTGGTTAGAAAGACCTTCTACATTGCCCACCTGATCATGAAGGGATTCACATCCAGATCTAGTGAGGTCATTGTTCCCCTGTACTCTTCACTTATCAGACCAATGATCGAGTACAATGCCCCATTCGGGATGTATCTCACCCGACATCTGCAGCAATTGGAGAGACCCCAAAAGTTCCTCACCAAAAGGATAAAGGGACTCCAAAATCTGCCATATGCTGCCAGATTGAAGAAACTCCAGCTCTATTCAGTCGCATACCATCTGCTCAGAGGTGACATGTGCCTGACATACAAGGCCATGTCCAACCCGGAATTAATGGACATGCTCCACCTCAAAAATCCAAATCCACCAAAACCACTAGAGCAAGCGACTTAAACCTTAGCACGGATATAAATAGGACGTGCTGGAGGGATAGATTTATCACTCAGAGACTCCCTATGCTGTGGAATAAAATCCCGGTCCATGTGAGGCAGAGCACCTCGCTGACTCTGTTCAAGAGAAATCTAGACCTGTGGATGGGAGATCGTAGGTTTACCCCAGGAATCATCTCTGTGTCACTGCTGGACAGAGGCACAACAAACTAATGGGCACAGTATTTTTTCATATAAGGGGTGGCGTAAGCCACAATAATTTGGGCTAGGCTTATAAATGCCTTAGGGCAGATAGCCTAGTATAAACCTATGAACCTATGAACCTATACATTTTGGTATCCACCGACACTGACTTACTGACTTACTATTAGGGGCGGGCTCTACTAGTAGGCATAGTAGGTTTTGCAAGTGTTGGGGCATGTTTACGCCTCCATAGAGCACTTGTACACACCCCCTGCACTTGCACATGTTTCCTGTGCATGTCGAGGGTGTGGCGGCGTACCCTCATACATATTTATATGGCGCTGCCATGCCATCTGTAGTGAGGACGCTTGGCGCAAGGCTAAAACCGTCCTTGCGCCGAGCTTCTTGAATTCCGGGGATAGATTAGCAATTTGGCAGGCAAAAATGATTGGTTATGAATACACACATTATCACAGATTTGCTGATTATGAATCATAAACTACACAGTACTATTAAATGCATAAACATGCTGGCATGATATTTTGTGAAGTATAAAAGCTATTACAATGAAACATACAGCAATATTTTCAATAAAAAGCATTCTTGCACTGATAATAGTACAATCACAGTCATTGCATTGATGCTATAATTTATTATTATACATACAAACCCAGAATGATATTTTTATCTAATGTTTCACAAACAAATTGTAATACCTTGGAAACTGTATAATCTATATTTATTTTGTCATCTTAGTTTTGTTGGCTGAACATAAGTTTTCACGTGACAGCAAAAGGTTTCTTTCTATGTGCATGGTGCTAAGATATTTACAGAAATATGAAGAATTGTATTTATTTGTATAGTTAATAATATAGGTCACCCTCAACATCTCCCAAGATGTAAAAGTTAGAGTGAAAATATCAATGACAGATTTTTTCAGCATTATCTAAGGTTTTATCTGATGCCATGCATTAGTTTCTAAGTCACCCAGTTTTAGAAAATTAATACTTATGGAAATATTTTGTATTTTCATAATTATAAGTGTTTAATAAATTTATTTATTTATCTATTTATTTTATTTTACATTTGTTTACGAGGATAGTCCGACTGGGCCAACAGCTGATTTTCAGTGGAGGCCTGGGGGAAAGCCCCAGTAAGACAAATAAAAAAAAAAAAAACAAAGACTAGTAGCAGACTAAAAAGATTGAAACAGTAATTACAGTCAAAGATAATTACAATATACATCTTAAACAGTATTTCCAAAAAAGTTAGGAATAAACATTATTAAGAGAATTGTTAAAAATAAGTTGATGAAGTTTCAGTATATACATATTTTTACAGTGCTACCAGTTTTGGTAAATGCAAGCTATACTCCATCAGAAAGGTAAGTTTAGGATGGAAAAGTGGTCAGTGGAAGAAGAGATTTAGTGAGAGGTTACTGCTAGGCATTATGAAATGTGGGGAGAGAGAAGGAAAGATTTGACAGGAGGTTTCAGTTAAGGCAAAGTGGGGAGTGAGGAGAGATAAAGATATTCAAGATTGATACAGGAAGAGAGACAATGATTGGTTATATGTTCTTTAAGAAGGAGCTTGAACAAATATGAAAAAAAGATTATACTTAAATTATTTAATTTATTATTTATTATAAATACATTATTATTAATACTATTATACATAAATTATTATAAATAAATAAATGAATAAATAAATATTATAAATAAATGATTCACCCTATCTTGAGATTAACAGTCTTAGTATAGTGGTGCTGCGGTAGCGTTGTCGCCTCACAGTAAGATGCTGTCCGGTTCGATTGTCAGCTAGAGCGTCTTCTGCGTGGAGACATGCGTGAATGGGCGTACCTTCGTTGAAGGCTGTGCGTCAGGGCTGGTAACTCGGCATGTAAAAATCAACTACCAATCATTAGCAGACCGGAGTTCTGCTGTGGCAACCTCTAACCGGGAAAAGCCAAAAGACACAACAACACCTTGCACTTTCTAATACTACCTATTATTAACTTGGGACTCAATTCAGAATGACATACTTAGAAAATGTCTGAACACCATAAAGAGTTATGGATGTTAACTGGAAGAATGCAAAAAAGAAACTATAGGCTTGAATGAGCACTGCTGTCTGTGTTATTTGATTCAGCTAGTGTACAGGCCTATGCAAAGGGAAAACACTGCAATATCAGTGTCTACTACTGCACATCATATCTACTACTGCACATCAGTGTCTACTATTACATATCAGTGTCTACTACTGCACATCAGTGTCTACTACTGCACATCAGTGTCTACTACTACAATATCAGTGTCTACTACTGCACATCAGTGTCTACTACTACAATATCAGTGTCTACTACTACAATATCAGTGTCTACTACTGCACATCAGTGTATACTACTACAATATCAGTGTCTACTACTACAATATCAATGTCTACTACTGCACAACAGTGTCTACTACTACAATATCAGTGTCTACTACTGCACATCAGTGTCTACTACTGCACATCAGTGTCTACTACTACAATATCAGTGTCTACTACTGCACATCAGTGTCTACTACTACAATATCAGTGTCTGCTACTGCACATCAGTGTCTACTACTACAATATCAGTGTCTACTACTGCACATCAGTGTATACTACTACAATATCAGTGTCTACTACTACAATATCAGTGTCTACTACTGCACATCAGCGTCTACTACTACAATATCAGTGTCTACTACTGCACATCAGTGTCTACTACTACAATATCAGTGTCTACTACTGCACATCAGTGCCTACTACTACAATATCGGTGTCTACTACTACAATATCAGTGTCTACTACTGCACATCAGTATCTACTACTGCATATCAGTGTCTACTACTGCACATCAGTGTCTGCTACTACAATATCAGTGTCTACTACTGCACATCAGTGTCTGCTACTACAATATCAGTGTCTACTACTACACATCAGTGTCTACTACTGCACATCAGTGTCTACTACTGCATATCAGTGTTTACTACTGTACATCAGTGTCTACTACTACAATATCAGTGTCTACTACTGTACATCAGTGTCTACTACTACAACATCAGTGTCTACTACTGCACATCAGTGTCTACTACTACAATATCAGTGTCTACTACTGCACATCAGTGTCTACTACTACAAAATCAGTGTCTACTACTGCACATCAGTGTCTACTACTACAAAATCAGTGTCTACTACTGCACATCAGTGTCTACTACTACTACAATATCAGTGTCTACTACTACAATATCAGTGTCTACTACTGCACATCAGTGTCTACTACTGCATATCAGTGTCTACTACTGCAACTTATATTATCACATGTATTGCAGTCCCAATTGCTGGCATGGGCACAACAGTCTCAAGAGTTATACTGTCCTAGAAGTACTTCATTTGGGCCTGAAATTAGAGGACTATCAGCTCAGATTAGAATTAGCACACATATAATAGTGTCTCTTCTGAATGTGTGAAAGAGGCAGGGTGCATACAGGAACACACTGATTACCCACATTTTCAAGCATGAGTTGTAGCAGATGTAAGTGACATATCTCTGACAATAGGATATAAAGACATAAGATAGTTCTGCAGAGCAGTCATTCTAGTGGGATCCAGTATGTATCAGCTTCAGATAAGATGGCTAACAAGCATTTCTGCTTTGACAAGGATGGCCTGTGCGTCTCTTTTTCAAGGCTTTCAAATTCTGACTAAAGCCTTTGCTGCCTTCATAGTGCCTGGTTTAGGCAAAGTCCATCTGATGGAGATTCTAACCTAGTGAATTCTAATTTGGAGCACACATCAGTGTTAGTCTACTCAATGGCAGGAGTCTTAACAAAAAAAATTCTCTCCTTCAATTTGAAGACATTTATATACGTGTAGTTACATAAACATTGTTTCAGAGCAATGGAAGCAGTCCCTCTATTCTTGGGTATGATTCCTATCATGTCCTCAAATCTACTTGTCCTATGTGGAGGATTATCAGTATGCAGTTAGGGACTACAAAGAATAGAGTATGTAACTCCCAGTGGTAAGGTAACTTAAAGCACTGCTATTCATCAGTCTTTGCCATGCTAAGGCAACACTGTCTGATATCAAAGTAATCTTTGAGGAAGATTTGAGACAAAGGTGCTCAACATGCCTAGAACATTATATATATTCTTTACATGTAACACTCTATCAAACTAACTGGCAAAAAGGAGTACTATGGAAAGCCATGTTAATGACAGAGGTCAGCAACTAATAATTTTCAATGTGAAGTTTACAGCCATAGAATATATTGTTGTGACTATGAATAAACTGAATCTGTTTTTTTCTATGTTCAGGGCAGCTATCTTTGGAATTTCTAGACCCCTTTAGTTTAGGAACTGAGAGCACCATGCATACATTTGTGTAGCAACAATGGAAGAAGTAGCATTTTGACAACCATTATTCTACTTGTTAAGGTTTGATTTAGCTTTGCCCTTGCTGAGCACAGCCTGTCTTTCTTTAACATCTGGTTTTCATAACTCAGCTGCTCCATTTCCATCAGATGAGGGAATGCAGATGCCTGGGTAATTCTGCAGACAAGATACACATGGAAACTGAGAGTTTATTATTTTTTCAACTGCATTTAGGTATATTATCTTAGACTTCTGTAAACAGAAACATGTAAGCCTGAATGTAGATAAGCCAGGCTCAGCATCAAAAGGATGCTGAGTATACAGGCACTAGCATTATTTGGTCTTCAGGCACATAGGTTCATAGGTTGGTACTAGGCTATCAGCCCTAGGGCCTATACAAGCCTAGCCATAACAATTCCCTGGCTATTTCTTCCCACATTATTTACTTTTCTGGACCCCTGTCTAGCAGGGCGATTGACGTGATCCCTGGGGTGAATTTCCTTTCACCCATCCAATCGTCAAGGTTCCTCTTGAAAAGGTCCAAAGAAGCACTCTGCTTGACATGTATGGGCAATCTATTCCAGAGTCTGGGGAGTCTCTGGGTCAGGAACCTATCCCTCCAGCATGTTTTGTTTATTGTGATGACAAGGTTTAGATCCCTGGAGCGAATAGCTCTGAGGGATTGGGATTTCTTTAAGTGTAGCATGTCCAACAGCTCTGGGTTTGACATGGCCTTGTATATTAAGCAGAGATCGCCTCTGAGTAGACGATATGCGACAGGGTATAGCTGGATTTTTTTAAGGTGGTCAGTGTAGGGCATCTGCTTTAGGCCTGTGATTCTTTTAGTGAGGTATTTCTGAGGCCTTTCCAATTGTTGCAGATGTCTTGAGAGGTACATACCAAATGGGGCGTTGTATTCTATAATGGGTCTAATGAGGGATGAGTACAGTGGGACAATGACCTCCATTTTTCTGGATGAAAAGCCCTTCGTGATGAGGTGTGCCACATAGAAGGATTTTCTGACTGTTGTGGCGATGTGGTTATCGAAGGTGAGACCACTGTCCACCTGTGTCCCTAAGTCTCTTATCACACTTTCTGTGTTTAGTGTAGTGCCACCTATATGGTAATTCATGGATACATGTTTTTTCCCAAAAGGGATAACAATACATTTCTTGGCATTGAGCTTGAGCCCATGGCTCTGGCACCAAGCATCTGTTTCTGTAAGGCCCTTTTGTAGAGTATCCACATCATTTGGGGATTCAATAATGGCTCCCAGTTTGCAGTCATCTGCAAACTTTGTTAGCCAGAGTCCCTTAGTGTTGACCTGTACTTCAGAGAAGTAGATGCCAAACAAGAGCGCCCCAGGACTGAACCCTGAGGTACTCCACTTGTCACTTGTCTGGAGCTGGATTTGGAGTCGGCTACTTTTACAGTGTGGGTTCTATCAGTAAGCCATTTAGCAACCCATTGGGTGACATAGGGATTAATGCCCAACTTAGTAAGTTTATCTATGATTCCAGAGTGAGGGATGGTGTCAAAGGCCTTGGCAAGGTCTAGATAGGCTGTGTGGACCACCTTACCCTTGTCCATGGCTCTGGAGACTGATTCAAAGAAGTCAATCAGGTTCAGGAGACAAGATCAGCCCTTCACAAACCCAAACTGGGTGGGGTCCAGTGTTTGAAGGTTGCCAATGTCTTTGTTTATAAGTTCCATGATAATACGCTCCATGGCCTTGCAGATAAGGCTTGTCAGACTGATGGGATGGTAGTTTCCCTGATCCAAGGTGGATCCCCCCTTGTGGATTGGGATAACTGTAGCTCTGCACCACTCAATGGGCACGAAACCTGAGGTGAGGCTATGATTAAACATGACACTTAGGTGAGGTGCCAGTTCATATTGTAGTTCATGTAGTACACAGCCTGGGATGTCATCTGGTCCCATGGATGCTGTATTCTTGGCTTTAGAGAGTGAGTTTTGTACCTGTGTGACCGTTATTACTGGAATTTGGCAATCTTCCGGTATTGAGATGGGCCATTTAGGGGGTGAGAGGGGGGTGAAGTTGGCACTGAATCGATCTGCCAGGATATTGGCAATATCCTTCAGATCAGTATATTTAATGCCATTCTGTTTTAGCTCAGAGCAGATCTGAGCATTGCCATTTAGATTCTTGACATAGTTATAGAATGCTTTGTGGTTCTTTGGAATCTTTGGCAATTTTATTTTCGTAACTAGCTTTGGAGGATTTTATGAGGCATCTCAGTTTCTTACTGAGGCTAGTAAGGGAGTTTTTTGCATCCTGGGATTTTCCTCTTTTCTGCAAAAGTTTCTTCCTTTTGTTGTAAAGTTTGTTTATGGCAGGGGACCACCAGATTGGCTTCCTTTTTTTGGATGAGAGCATTTTGGTTCTATTTGGGATGGCACGATTCAAGCATGAGTGGATGTGCTCATACAGTGCCTTAGTGTAGGATTCAACAGTTGAACTTTCAGTTCCCATCTGCATGGGTGTCATGAAGTTTGTCACTTCTGACTTGAGTAGCATGAAGTTGGCTTTGGAGAAGTTTTTTTATGGTGGTTTCTTTACTGGGGGGTGGGGGTGGAATGTGGATGTTAAGGGTGATTAGCTTATGGTCAGATCTGACTAACGAGGGGGTGACCATAGGTATGGAGCATTGATTTCCCATGTTGGTAATGACCAGGTCTAGGATATTGGAGCCCCTGGTGGGACTATGGATTAGTTGATCCAGGGCGTTGGAATTTATGAATTCCAAGAACCGTTGCGCAAAGGTGTTGGGACATGAGTAGTTTTCCCAGTTAATGGCAGGGTAGTTAAAATCACCCAGTATTAGGGTGTTTGGTTCTATCTTAATATTATCCAGTATGTTTAGAAAGGTGTAGTGAGAATCTTGGGGTATGGTGGGGGATCTGTAGCAAGCTACAATTTGGATTGCAGTCTTACCTAGTGTTAGTTGCACTTGGAGAATTTCAGACACATTGTGTTGGCCAACTAGCCTGGTGGTGTGAATATCCTTGGTGAATATTGACACTCCTCCACATTTAGTGTTTCGGTCCTGGTTTGGTGGCCGAAAAGTGTGGTAAGAGTTGTAGCCTGGTATTGCAGGGGTGCTCTCTGGAGCCTTGAACCAGGTCTTAGTTACTGCACAGATATCGATGTTCTCCATTTTTAGGAGTGCCTCGAGAGAGTGCATTTTGAAGTTTAGACTTCTAGCATTGAGTAGCATTACCTTCAGATTTTGCATGCTTGTACCTGTTACGGTGGTGGTTTTGTCCTTTGAAGTTTGCCTAAAAAGGCACTATAGGGGTGGCAAGAGCATTAGCCAGTAACCTGAATCCCAGGGGCGACAGGTGCAGACCATCTCTGGCAAAGCATCGTGGTCTGTCAATCATGTCATCCCAGGCAGACAGATACTGGATCCCCTTTGTATGACACCATAAGCTTAGCCAATTGTTGAAGTCAATCATTTTATCCTTATATTGTGGTATCATTCTGGGTGAAGGGAGGATGCTACTCAGGGCTAGGGTCATACCTGCCTGGGCCACATGATCCGAGAGCTCTTCCATGTCTCTTTTCATGTAGTCCAGGGAGGTACGTCTCAAGTCATTCACTCCAACATGGACAATGACAGAGTCATATTTGTACTTGTTGTGGAGTGACTTGAGTGCATGTGTTATGTGGCGAATCCTGGCACCCGACAGGCAGCTGACTGTAATTTTCTCCTTATTCAACCTGGTGAGAGGGACATCAGTGTGCGGACTATAGAGTCACCTATGACTAAAGTGTTAGGTACATTGTCTTGCCTTAGGGGCTGTTGCTGGGTGGCACACTGGTGTTGTGAACTATGTGACACATTGGTTGTGATTAGTGTTTGTTTGCATTTCAGCTTCAGAGGTCTTTGTTGCTTGGACAGGTTACAGTTAAGGGCCTCTGCATATGTGGATTTAGTGTTGCTATATGTGGGTGTTGGTGGTGCGGGTTTAGAAGGGCTATGTGTTGCTTGAGGTGTAGTGTGGGTTTTAACCTTCTCCTCTTGACTGTTTAGCACAATCTTGGGTGGAGAGAGCTTTGCTTCCATTTTGGCTATGTAAGTGCATCTCTCACAGGTTGTAGTGTTGGGTGGTAGGAGGAGAGGGTTGTCTGTGTACATGAGGCAATTGCTGCATTGCCCCAGTATGCCCAGATTCACCAGGTGGACAGGAGAAATCACCGAAAGCTGACCCTTGGATATGCCTGGTTTGGGGCTTTTTTTCTTTGTAAAGTACAGGAGCTGTTTCCTTAGCAAGGTACTTTGCAATTATAGGCTGTTTAGTGCCTACTATTAATTTCTCCTTATTAACAAGGAGAGTTCAGTGTTTGTATGAGTTTAAGGCTTCCTAGTGCTTTCCAGCAGGTATTAGAGAAAGTGCTAGTCACAGGGATGCTTAAAGGTAAGATTGAAAAAATGCACTCTGCAGTGTGCACTACAGAAGTTAGATGTGAAAGTAGGTAACTTGAGTTTTACCTGTTTAAAAAGTTAAGGTTTAGTGGAGAGTTACTATTTTTAAAACAGCAAGATGGATTGAAAGGGCTGGTCACTTTTGTATTTCATATCATTCATTAATATATTAGCAAACACTGTAAACAAACAGCACCAGGAGAATGAAGGCTCAGAAAGCTGTTACTTCAAACATAAAACAGAATAAAGAAGAATAATGAAGGTATTTGTGGTAGCTCTCTATAAAAGGAATGCTTAATGCTATGGTTGCTGCTATGTATAGTTTAAAATAAATAAATCCTCTCACATAGGGATTCGGATGGAGAGATCATAAAATCAGCAAGCAAAGTAGACTAGACTTGCTGGATATGAATATATATTCAAGTCTTGCTGAGTACCTTCATGAGGTAGACCCTGTTTTTACAAAATCTCACCAAGATGACACTGACATATAGACTGTCCCTGAGATTCATGAAGCTTGCGCCAGGTGCAGGCATAACATCGGCGTTCTAACACCAAAGATGGCCGCCGAGCAATTCAGGTACGAGCTGTTCCCACGTGCACTACCTGCGTACACTACACCCACACAACTCCTTTGCCTTGTATGCTAATTACCCCATTTGCAGCAATGTAGCATGCAAATGAAGGTATGTAGTGATTCAGGAAGTGGTGCAGGCATAGTGTAAGCATGCAGAAATGTAAAAGGTAAAAAATGGTTTACATTTTTGCAAACATAAAAGCGGAGCCATGACAGTCGACCAAACACATGTATTATATTGTTAATATATGCCAATGGCTAAATATATAGCCATTGGCATAAAAAAACAGGTACAAAATATAAAGTTAACATGTAATGTATATATATATATATATATATATATATATATATATATATATAGTTGCACTATTGTGACGTGGAAGTGCAGGGCAGTGGTACACAAAGAGGATCACAAGGAATATACAAAAATATAGAATAAAACTGCAATGAAACACATATTACGATTTCCCCATAATAGTCAATGGCAGGCATGCTACGCCATTCTCATGGTGCAAGGGTTGCTAAGGGGCAGTGACAATGTTATGTGCAGTAGCTAGGAATTAGTAGGCAATGGCATGCAAATGAATGGAGTAACAGTGAATCGAGATTCCCCACTGATGTAAGGATGCACCTCACAATGTAACTTTATAACACTGAGGTTAGCCCTTGAGATAAAGAAAACATTAAGAGAGGGGTGTGTTGACATTGCTGTAAGCACATTGCAGCATTGCTAAACTGGTCTGCCCCTAGCTAGGGAAAGCTGCAGGATAGGGGTGTGTCGAATTGCCCATAGCTATGCTTAGCTGAGAGTACACAAGGTAACCGAGTATGCATGTGAACGGAGATGAAAATGCACGTAAATCCAGTAAACGGGTATGCACGGTGTGCACTGCAGCTGAAACAGGAAGGATATAGGAAAGAAATAAGGAAAGGCTGCAGCAGTGAAATTGGAGTACAAACATCTAATTAACACCTAGGAGCCCACAGTGGACCATTGACAACAGCTAACAAGGCTGCAAGCAGCTACCTGCAGAATAGGGAAGTGGAGGGGCTGTACTGCAAAAAAAAACAGCAAAGTGTCAAAGCAGAACAAAGGCGATATGCAGTATATGAGCTACAAGGCACATTTTGCCATGACTGGGTAGGGAAAGTACAAAACAAGAAAGACGGCAGGTGGATGCAAGCCTTAATGGGAGGGGATCCAGGTCTAAAAGTGAATTAAAGGACAACAGATTAATCAAGGCAGGCAAGTAGATCTCCACAGTAAAGGCCCCACACATGCAGTACTTATTGCAAAACCCATAATTAAGACATGCAGCAGCTGGAATAGCTCGTACACACCCACTTACATCAGAAGCATCCATAGCACAATACTATAAAGTGTGAAAACACTTCACACACATTTGTGTATTCCCATACACTCTGCACCAGTGGTGTATACAGACGGGGAACTTTTATTATGTACATTTTAGGGACTGCCATAGCTTTGATCCACCAGCATGTGTTGGAGACTGAAGGTGTTGTGGAGGATGATGCACACAACCACTGCAGGCACCAGAGGGGGAGGAGAGTGTTCAGACCCAGGGTAACCTACCAGGGGCTACATGATCTGTAGATAGTAGAGCTTTACAGGGTAGACAGGGACAACCTACAGTGACTTGTGGAGCTGTGCCAGCCATGCCTCAGAGCAAGAACAAACAGGGGAACCCATCCCAGTGGATACGAAGGTATGTGCAAGCCTGAGATTACTAGCTACAAATACCTTTCAAAGACCAACTGAGGATATCATGGGGATCTCACAGGCATCAGCATCCAGGGTACTACACCAGTTCCTGGATGTCATGTTACCACATGCCAATAAGCAGATATACATCCCCCGAACACAGGAGGAGTTGGCCAGCAATATGCATCTCTTCCACCATGTGGCAGAATACCCAGAGGTACTGGGTGCAATAGACTGCACACAAATACGCATCAAGTCACCACCCGGTGAGCAGGGTAGGTGCTACATAAACTGCAAGGGATACCCCTCCATCAACTGCCAGGTCATGTGCAATGCCCAGGGCATTATCATGGATGTGTGTGCTGGCAGTCCTGGAAGCTATCACGACTCCCACATCTGGCATGCCTCACAGCTGCATTGGTTATTTTCCAGCGGGGGCATCCCAAATGGCCACCTGTTGGGGAATGTTGGCTATGCACTGGAACCGTGGATGATGACTCCCATCAGAAATGCACACTTACCCATGCAGGAATGCCATAATGAGGCACACGCACAAACCAGAATCATCATAGACCGTGTGTTTGGTATGCTGAAATCATGGTTCCATTGCTTGGACATATCTGGTGGAGCCTTGCAGTACTCTCCAGGCACATATACCCACATCTTCATAGTGTGTGCCATGCTACACAATATGGTCCTGCGGAAACAGCTGCAGCAGGGACAGAATGATGAAGGCCCTCACAGCCCACCACCATTGCCAAGGGCACCACAGGCACAAAGGCACTCAGACCATGAACACCCTGAGCCAGCCCCAGTATGCAGATGGAGGCGTGCCCAGTATGCCTATGCCTTGGCAAAGAGGGAACATATAGCATACACACTGACAGTGTAGGCACCTAGGGACTGACACCCTTCTCCACCTGCACACAAAGTAAAAATGGATGGCACACGCACAAGACTACCTGTAAAATGCCATGTATAGGCAGTCTACTGTGTGCATCCAACATATGCAGCCCTCAACTATTGCACACACAACAGCCATTGGCACAAGGTAAGTCAACATCTGATCAGTAAAGTAAGCTATTAGCATATGCAGATACTGTATGTATAGATTCATAGGTAGGTACTTGGCCAACTGCCAGAGGCCATTCATAAGGCCAGCCAAAATGTGTCAGCTTTTGCCACCCCATTGATTCATTAACCATCCCTCTGTGGAGTAGAGCCAATGGCAGAATCCCTTGGGTGCATCTACTGTTCCCCATTCACCCTTCAAGGTTTCTCTTGCAGAGTGTTAGTGAGGGGCTCTGTATAATGTAGTTAGGGATGTTGTTCCAAAGTATGGGGAGTGTCTGTGACAGTAAGCTGTCCCTCCAGCATCCTCTGGTTATTGTTGTGGCAAGGTCAGCTCACTACAGTGTGCGGCTCACTGTGACATGGATTCCCATAGGTGGAGCATATCCATCAAGCCTGAGTTTGACATGGCTGTGTTGGCCAGTGGAGATCATCTCTGGGTAAACGAAATGCCACTGAGTAAAGCAGGAGTTTATTCAGTCTGGCTGCATAGGCCATATGCTGGAGGCCATTATTCCCCTTGATGAGGTACATTCGTGGACCCCCCCAGTTGTTGGACGTGTCCTCTGAGGTACATCCCACATGGGTTATTATACCCTATAGTGGGAATGATGAGTGATGAGTAAAGGGGCACTATAACCCTAGTATGTCTAGATGGGAATCCCATAGTAATCCAATGGCCTACATAGAAGGATGTTGTAACTACTGTGGAGATATGATTGTCAAAGGGGAGATCACTGTCTACCTTAGTCCCCTGATACCCCATTACCTCATCTGTATGGAAGTGGCTGCCACTCATGTGTTAATATGTGGGTGCCAGTTCCACAATGGAATGACCATGCAGTTAGTGGCACTTGGCTGGAGGCCATGTCATTGCCACCCTGTGACATTTTCTGTGAGGCCCCTTGAGGGATGTCATTGTCAACTGGACTATCAGTCATGGCTCCCAGTTTGCAGTCATTGCCAAACATGGTTTACTGTAGTCCACCTGTGTTTGCCTGTACATCTGAGATGTATATGCCAAACAGTAAGGCTCCCAGGACTGAGACCTGTGAGAAACCATTCGTGACTGTTTAGGAGTTAAACCTGGAAACCGCTAGTCGTACCATGTGGGTTCTTTGTGTAAGCCCGTTGGCAACGCAACCTGTGATGTATGGGTGAATATACAGGCTGGTGTGTTTATCAATAATACCTGACTGGGGCATGGTGTCAAAAGCCTTGGTGAGTTGCAGGTAGTATGTGTGAACCACCTCCCCCGTCATCTAATGTCTTGGTGACTGTATGTAAGATGTCAAACAGGTTCAGTAGGCATGAACTGCACTCAACAAAGCTGACCTGGGTTAGGTCATGTGTTCGAAGGTTACCAATGTTATTGTTAATGAGTGCCATGAGGATCCAAACCATGCCATTGCAGTCCAGGCTGGTCAGGCTTATGGGGTGGTAGTTACCATGGTCAGTTGTGATTTCACCTTGATGGAGTGGAGTAACCATTGCCACGTGCCATTGTATGGGCATGTAGCCTGTGGAAAGGCTGAGGTAGGAATGCTTAATTAGGTGGGGGGCAGGTTGTCTTGTACAGTTTGCAAGATGCAGTCTGGGTCAACATCTGCCTCCATTGATGCTGTGTTCTGCTGTTAGAGAGGGCCATTTCTACCTGTTTGTCTCTGATAGTTGGGATACTGTACCTTTCGGGTAGTGTTGTGGGCTCCTTAGGGGCTGAAGTATGCATCAAATGTATCTGCAAGGATGTTGGCGATATCAGTAGGGTCTGCATATTTTGTGCTATATTTCACCGGCACAGTGCAAATTTGTGTGTCACCACGTAGATCCTTGATATAGCCAAAGAAGGCTTTGTGGTTGTCTTTCAAATCCTTGCGTATTCTCCTGCTGATGTTAGCCTTGGATGATGTCATGAGGGACCAACGTATCATACTAATAGTGGTCATGGATGTCTGCCCTTTGTGGTATTTGCTGTGTGTCTGGAACACTGTCCTACTTCTGTAGTATAGCCTGTTTATTGGAGAGGTCCACCAGACTGGTGTCCTTGTCTAGGAGAGTGAGTCTTGGTTTACCAGTGATGGCACAATCCATACATCTGTGTAAGGGCTTATAGACTGCATTTGTAAATCTGTCTGTATCTTGAGCAGTGTTTCCCCTTAGTGTGGGGTCTGTGAAACCCCCCACCTCTGTCACTAGTAGTGTAAATTTAACTGTAGGAAAGGTATACACTGCAGTATCCGTGAATGGGGGAGATGCTAGGGTGTGGAAACAGTGAATAGTTCATGGTCAGATCTAACCAGTGACTGGTTAACCTCCGCTGTGGTGCTCCTGTTGCCCAGTTGGTGATGACCACATCTAGTAGTTTCCACCCCACGTGATGGAGTTTGCCACCTGATACAGGGCATATGAGGTGATACATTCAAGGAAGTGATGGCCCTGGAAGTGAGTACCAGAGTACGTTTCCCAGTTAATGGTATTGTAGTTCACATCGACCAATGCCAGGGTGTGTGTTAGGGCTGTCGTGTTCTCCATTGTCTCCAGGTAGGTGGAGTGGAGGTCCTGGGTCATGGACAGTGATCCGTAGCAGGCCACATTCCACATTGCAGTTGTGGCTGATGTTAGCTGCACATGGATGATCACAGAGGTATCATGCTGCCCCACTAACCTGGAGGTGAAGGTATCCCTGATGAATATGGATATAGCTTCTCCATGTCTGTCAGTCCATGTTCTGTGGCTGAAATGTGTGGTATGGGTTGTAGTCTGGTAGTGCTGGTGTGCTCTCAGGAGCCTTAAGACGGATTTCAGTTATTACACAGATGTTGATGTTGTCCATCCTGAGGAGTGCTGCGAGTGCATGCATGTTGTGATCACAACCCCTGGAGTTAAGTAGCATAATCCTTATTGAATCTGCTGTTGTGCTGTTTATGTAGGTGGTATTCACCTTCGAGACTCTCCAAAATAAGGCACCATGGGGGCGCCAATAGCCTTGGTCAGTATTCCAAAGTGTAAGGCTGACACATAGGCTGGTATGGTATCATTGCATGCATGTTCCCCATCTGCACTTGTTTTTCATCCCCCCTGTAGGTAACCTACTAGTAAGCAACAGAAAGCCTTAAACTTATACAAGTCTTCCAGCTTCCAAGATAGGCTTTTGGAGTGACTAAGTATCAGTGTTCCGTATGTTCTTGCTATACTCAACTGTTTCCTGACTACATGGTGAGTTCTCACTGTATATTGTGATCTGAAGGTCTGTTTATTCACATATTATGGCTGTGATGGCCTGCACTTTTGAGGTTCACAGATAGCCTACTACCTATCTGCCCAAGGGCAATTAGAAGCATAGCAACAGTGTGTTGGCCTCTCCCGCATCATTGATGAAGTAACTGAACTTCTGTCAAGCATAGCCAATGAAGCAATTCCAGGCAGAGCTGCTGGAAGTTGTTGAAGTCTGGGGTTGTGGAGGGTGAAAGGGGCACTTAGTGATATAAAGAAGGCATGTTAATGTGGCAATTCAACACCATTCAATTCTCCCAACAGGTCCTGCAGCTATCAAACTGGACAGGTTCCCCCACCCCCTGGCTGTATGGTTCTGGGACACATGATCCCAGGGGTGTATAATCTGTTACCCATTCACACAACAAGGTTTCCCTTGATGTGTGTCAATGAGGGGCTATGCCTAATGTAGTTAGGAATGTAATGTATGGTCTCACAGTACATTTGTTATATGTTATTATTTCAAGAGTGCGTGAAGCTCAATGAGTTTGGGGGCTCCTGCCCTTTGCTTAGCCAAGATTACACATAGAAATCATCTAAATAGAAAATAAGCGGAAGCAATGTTAATGTCAACAGTGTAATGGCTACAGCATCTGCATAGTATCTGTGCATTCAAGGTTACAATCCTGATAATGGCAGGAATGTTTATCATGTGCAAAAGTATACCTTAACCACAGCTTGCATATATAGGTAGTAATCATCTGTATAATAAATACTCGAATCACCCAGATAAACCCATGTGTGCAGGAGAGTACAGTCAGCAGAGAATGTAATGTTATGTCAGCACATAGTGAGATGTTACTTCACTAACATGTATATATCCTGAGTAGATAGCGGATGTGGCCATGTTTGCGTGCACAGGTTATATGTTACAAAGTTTGTTTAACTGTGTTTAACTGCTGCTATAATGACACACAAACACTTTTAAACATGTTTATAACTGCTTAAATGAGCCTTATTCACTAGTAAAAAATATTCATAAAGCATCGCAGATGTCAAACCCTAGACCATGCACACTATAGTCATGGGAAGTACCACTAAGCCATCCAAGGTGTACACATGTTTCATGGTCTTGAGACTGCACCTTATATCATATGCATTTCACTATAATGATCACAAATGGGACAGTGACTTTGTGTACATATGTACAGTATATTGTAATGTACTGTGGTTTGTGAACCAATACATTCCAGTCTACAGATGTATTACTGTTACAAACTAATACGAAATGTATATATATATATATATATATATATATATATATATATATATATATATATATATTATACAGTTACGTCAATAGCCGTATATATAAACATCTATGAACACACTTTGTGACACAGAAGCACTCCAAAGGAATTGGAGTGTACACAAAACACATGCAGCAATGGTATTATAACAATTAATATTAACCTAATTCACCACTGAAGGGGTGGTTGTTCTGTATGTGAAGATTGGGGTGGGGGAGGAATGATGGGTAATGCAATCATGCATCAAGGAGGGCCTGGGTCTTATGTCCAATAAGTGAACTGGAAGGGCATACATGGAGTATGGGGACAATATAAAAAGGACACAAAGCAAGAACTTTACTCATTCATAATACACCCTGTCATGTCACATTGCAACACCTACTTTTACAAACATATGAACATTAACATGTATCAGACATATGTACACCAACTGACTGTCAGTAGTGAGGAATGTCTGTAGTACAATGTATATTCTAAACACCATAACATTCGTACATATCTCAGATGCCTTGGTGGTAAAGTCAGTGACTGTGGTGTTCATGTTCCCAGGTTCAAGACCTGCAATGGCTGTTAGGTTATTTTGAGGGCCAGAATAAGGACTTTTTGATGCAGGTGGATTAAAGCACTCTTAAGCAGTTGTAAGTGGGTTGCCATGTGTTTGCGTGAGTGCTGAAACATGGTAAACAGAGAAGCGCTTCACATGCTTGACCTTTGCTTAACGTCGCGCAGACCACGGGCAAGCCTGCTCACAACCGCATAAATGTGCGTTAGTCACACTTTGGCTACCGGTGCCTACTCTGAGAGGTAAAATAATAACACCTTCCAGGAGTAGAACCCATAACAATGCACTCCATCCTCAGAGTAACCTAAGCTACCTGGGATGTACCTATCCCAGTTGTGTATGCAGACAGGTTAAAACAGAAAAGGGAGGAATGTGTTGAAATAGGACAACTCGCCATGTACCCATTTAAAGGTGTATGCTCATATATATATATATATATATATATATATATATATATATATATATATATATATATATATATATGTATATACATCTACAGAGAGAGAGAGAGATGCATAGAGACATGTCGATATATACAGGTCTACATATATATGTAGATATATAGATAGGTTAAAAACAACTACACATCTATGGAGGTACAGATAAACGTGTGCAATAATGTATATATCTATATGGATATATATATATATATATATATATATATATATATATATATATATATATATATATATACATAGACACACACACACACACACACACACACACATATATATATATATATATATATATATATATATATATATATATATATATATATATATATATATGCATATATATATATATATATATATATATATATATATATATATATATATATATATATATATATATATATATATATATATATATATATATATATATATATATATATATATATATATATATATATATATATATATATATATATATATATATATATATATATATATATATACACACATACATACATGCCTGTAGACAGCATCCGAAGTGGTCATATCTGAATATAACATGGACCATAGCAATCCCACATTCCGCCCCCCCCCCCAAACAATATGAACATAACATATGAAGAGTATATGCCAATACACTATTACAAATATGTTCTATGGACACAGTCACCAACACAACTGCAATGACTGCAAATATCCATGACAAAATTACACAGACAGCTTTCATTTTGCAAATCTTCATTACATTCTGATGTATTGCCAAAAGGATTCAAGGACTAACAGTACCTGCATACTATACTGGAAGCATTTAATAGTGCCTTAATGAATCAGCCTACAATTACCATACTCTTAGTCCACTAAGGGATAGGTGTTCACATAGGGAAAGAACACCCACACACATATAGACATTGTATGAAAGGGGTTCCTACACACCTGCATGTGCTATGTACACCCACTAACGACTACCCCACAACCAAAATAATTACATCAATACATACTGTCATACCATAACCAATTGTGCAACTATTGTACAACATCTGCTGAGACCTTAACATACCTGGACACAGACACACTCTCATGGCCCTATGTGAAATAGTTGTCATTATACAATTGACCAGCTGCTGATGTACCAGGGTTTGTATGAACTAATCCCGTTTCAGAGGGTTGAAAGGTTCGTACACCAGGAAGGTTTACCAAGTACTGATTATTAGCACAGTATGATACACAGTAACACCAAACTAAATATGTCTGGTAGCCACACTGTAAATCCCCTAACATTATATGCATAGCTATGCAGCCTTGAGCTGGTCAAACAACCTGGCCAGACTGACACATATGCAGAAGTATTAGTTACAGACAAACTCTGCACAAGTAGCAATGTTCAGAAATATAACAGCAGTACTCACATTTAGACCAACTCCTCTAGGCATTACACACAATATATTACTGTTCATCTCCATACAGCTATTGCAATAGATTCCAAACAAAATGTCCATGTTGTCTTTATCACACGTAAGGCAAGGGGACAATGCCCAAGTGGAGTACTCGATTATACTCCACTGTAGCCATGGTACTGGCTAAGTTAGTAGCAGCGCAGCTGATGTGCATGTAATTAGATACTTAGGAACACCAATTGGTCCTCGGGATAGCACATGTTACTGATCTGTAACTATAAGAGGTTGCCTTGTCACACACTCAGACCATCTGTATCTACCTGTAGGACAGTACAAAACACTGAAAGATGAACTGAAAACAAGTATTACACCAGTTAATAACACCTCTGATTACTAAGACGGTATGTATAACATGTAGTATGTCTATGTATGTAGTATCTGTACTGTAAGAATTACAGTGTAATCAATGCATATAGTGGAAATAGCTATCGTGTAATGATGTATTGTTGAGCAATAGTAATACTTGTAGTATTTTATGTGTGTACTGCTGTAGGGCACACGGCACACTCCACATACACCACAAGGGATGGTATGGGCTTGGAACCCACCAATTCGCTTCCAGCCACTTTCAGTGTCAGGATTGGTCCAACAAGTATGTGCTATAACAGGGGATTGTATATGTCGATATATTGTAACAGTTGACATGTATGGGTGTATAAATAACATGAACATGTTAAAGGTGGACTTACCATGCAAATATGGTGTGCATTGTGGGATATTGTGCTAATAACTGTGTAATGTACAGTATTCTAGGCAGAGCTGTATTCTATTCTACATAGCAGTTCTGTTATGTTATGCAAACAGTAGTTATGTCTATTGGCAATTACAATACTCAGTAACAGGATACATAGCATTAGTATTCATCTGACAGGTTAGCAGCATGATAGCAAAGATAATTGGAAGAGCCAGGTAACTATCCATGCACATAACACATGGAATATCCACCTCTCTACTATTGTTTGCAAGCAATAACAGCTGTGCATGTGTACATGTTATGCAAATGTGTAGTGACCCTTGTTACAGGGCTGGGCCAAATGGCTATGTGCACACCTACATAGAGTGGATATTGAGAGTACAGACACATTGGTTGAACTACCAGGTTTGTGTAGCCCAACCTCTCATTGCCAGCCTAACAGCCACCTGCACATTCTGTATGTAAGGTAGTGCACAGCACTGGTAATGAAACAGGTTGCATATCATCTTTGACTTCCGTGTAACATCTGCAGTAGGAATGTAAGATGTAGGAGACAGCTGCCCATGTTTAATAGCCGCATCATAGGGGATGGCTCACACTATCTGATTATATCCTGATCTTGTTGATAGTGGCATCAGAGCCTACTGATACATGGCTCTGTTTGGAGAGTGGGTGTCTTTGCTCAACAGAGCTCATGGTCTTGGTGGATATGTGAATATATACCCAGAGAAGGAAACAGACCTGTAGACACTTGCATCATCTGTAATCAACTAACAGGATGTGATGTGCTCCTCTGAGGAGGATTGCTGCTAAAGGTAGCTACAATGTTTCCGCAATAGCCAGTGTTGTCATGTCCATAATACAAATATGTACATGTGAGCATTACTGTCTAAAACATCTTCATAGGCAATATGTAAACTAAATACGGTACTTGGTACTTGTAGTACTGACTGCTCATACAGGCATGTCCACTAGTCAGCTACTGGTGTTTCCTAATGTCAACTTTGTGTATGTGGCCATCCTGGGGGAATGTAATCTCTATGCCATGTACACTGCCAGACCCACCTAACACCATGCCCCACACATTGTTTGGGATACAGCTACAGGGGTAAGCTGGAAGGCAGCCCAGTCTACAGCCATGACTGGACTGGACAGTCATGAGGTGTAGGTTAACACATGCAGCTTATCAACACAACCAACACATACCCTTACCAGAATACAGTAAGGGCACACACACACTACCAGAAATCACACACATTCACAGACACATCTAAGTATTTGGCCAAACAAGTGACCCTCCCCCCAAGCAGGATGAGACAGACACCGAAATACACAAACCGTATGACATAGTTTGCATAATTGTGCCACACCTCTGAACACATGACTGAAAACATGCCCAACAGTACTCATTTGTGATTGCAAACTCCAGCACTATGGTACACACCAACCTATACGAGGGCATACATACTGTCAGCTGCCTGTCTGCCATGATTAGCCACATACTCATACACTCAGACCACCTTTTGAACTATACACATGGCTCTGGCATATTCCATGTTGTTGTGCAGGACCTGTGATGCAGTAGCCTGGACTTCATGGAAACACATGTAGGAACTGTCAGGTCTTGTAGCCCATGCAGATATGTCCCAAGGCCTGGGTAGCATTCTGCCATTGGCCAGAATGATACTGCAGTACAGAGATAAAAGGATTGTATTCCACAATTGTTTAGAGTAGTGGTGCATGTCACAGGGTATCCAATATCTGTCATCCTGGGATAACATGGTTGATAGACCATGATGCTTTGCCAGACAGGGCCTGCTCCTGGAACTCCTGGGAATCTGGATACTGCCTAGGGCTCATGCTTCCCCTATAGTGCCTTCATCGTGCATGGTTCAAGTGAATGTCCACTGCTGTTACAGGGACAGCCAAGCAATAAACTGTGGGTCTCGCTACACAAAGATTCATGTCAGAAACACTATACGGACACACATATGTCACTCCCTAACATGGAGAACATATCTGTGCAGTGGCTGGGACATGTTTCAACACTCCAGAGAGCACACATGCATGACCATGTTATAACACATACCTTACCTCTTGCCCATTATCCTTTATTGGAACACACGGGCCACAGGTGTGTCCATATTCATGAAGGATATGTACACCCCTACGCTAATTGCACTTGCATAACATCAGATGCATTATGCTGAGCAACTACCTTTGTGCCAAAGTGGAATTCAAAATGCACCTTGAGACAGATCACCCACCAGGCCATGGACTTCCCAACTGTCATAATGTGCTGTAATGGGAAAGATTAGGTCTGAGACAGAACCATAATAATGGCTACTCTCAACTATTCCATTATGAACTGGGAAGACTCCTCATGTACCAACACCTGTGCTCAATGCATGTTGGATTCCATCGACCTCACTGACCTGGATCACAGTAGTCACACAAACATGGCTAACATTATGCTACACATATATAGTTTCCAATGCCAATGTTATGTTTTCTAAGAGCAGAGTGGTGAGTGCCATGGCACCCATACAGATGGACAATGCATGTGCAAATGCTGAATCCTACACAAATGAACCTTAAACAGTCACATATGTGCAGTGATTGTGCCATTGAAACAGAACCAGGATTCAACCCAGCACATACAAGTAGGCAAACTGGTGGTACCATGCTTTAAACTGTACCACAGAAGGTAGTAACTGTTGCAAGAGTGAACACACATGAGTGTAGGTGATCCCTGGTCAGCCTCAGTAAGATGCAGATACACTATGTAAAACCAGACAAATCTATTGTGAAACTAATCAGCCACATATTATGAGGTCAAGCACAGAGCATTCTATAGCTGTGTCATTAATCGCAATGGCAACAACAAGACCTGCCATGTTGCACAGAACTATGGCAAGGGAAGTACTGCACCTACAGAAATAGCACCCATTCATCCAGATAAGGTCTCTGAGAACCTAAACCCACTCCCACCTCCCCCCACCCCCAACAGGTACACTTAGTAATATATCCATGTACACTACAGGGCACCTGTACTAACGACTATGCAGGTACAAGCTGCACTCTTTAAAGCCATACATACAGCTTTCGTGGGACCTGTCAACATCCCAGGGTGTATCCTACACAAATGTAAGAACATTCAGCTATCCACATACACATCATGTTCAATCATAGCTCCATGTCAGGCTGTGTACACACCGAATGTGAATGTGTACAAGTGACAAGTGGAGTACCTCAGGGTTCAGTCCTGGGGCCGCTCTTGTTTGGCATCTACTTCTCTGAAGTACAGATCAACACTAAGGGACTGTGGCTAACAAAGTTTGCAGATGACTGCAAACTGGGAGCCATTATTGAATCCCCAAATGATGTGGATACTCTACACAAGGGCCTTACAGAAACAGATGCTTGGTGCCAGAGCCATGAGCTCAAGCTCAATGCCAAGAAATGTATTGTTATCCCCTTTGGGAAAAAACATGTATCCATGAATTACCATATAGATGGCAGTACACTAAACACAGAAAGTGTGATAAGAGACTTAGGGACACAGGTGGACAGTGGTCTCACCTTCGATAACCACATCGCCACAACAGTCAGGAAATCCTTCTATGTGGCACACCTCATCACAAAGGGTTTTTCATCCAGAAAAAAGGAGGTCATTGTCCCACTGTACTCATCCCTTATTAGACCCATTATAGAATACAACGCCCCATTTGGTATGTACCTCTCAAGACATCTGCAACAACTGGAAAGGCCTCAGAAATACCTCACTAAAGTATGCACTTCATGAAAATCTCCTTAACACATAAAAATATGATAGTAAATAACTCCATGTTATGGTTACTAAAGGAATTTTGTACTTCACCTATTACACCTAAACATATGGTTTGTTACCCATTAAACATTATTATTAGCTATCGTAACTTTATATTCATGCACCCTAAGTATAGGGAATGGAATTTTATTATATTCCCTATAATGTATACTCAGGGTATGCTTTTGTCATCTACTTCTGAAGGAACTCATTTAGCTATAGATAATGATCTAAAGTACTGGTATCAGTTGATATCTGATAATAAAGTTAAAAATCTAGATTTCTTAAAACAAGAATTTGATCTAAGAGAAACTTGCTGGCTAGAGGTTCAGACCTTTAGACAACATCTCATTAATAGAATAGATCTAATGTCTATAACAGTTAAAGAATCTATTCCAACACTGATTGATTACTTGATATTAAATTTACAACATAAAGTTTCTGATAAAGGTAAACTTTCATACATACATAAAATTATCAGACAATAAACTTTTTACAGTGTAGATACATACTGGAATTATTTCACTTCTATTAATGGGGACCCACCAAATCAACAAGATAAACAATATATATTGGAATCTGCTTATAGAACTACATCTTCCATTGTCTGGAGACTTTATACATGGAAATTTTACATAGATCTTTTATACACCTTTGATGATGAATAAAATAAATAATAAAGATAATCTATGTAAGAGATGTAATGTAGAAATTAATGCTGACTGGGCTCATATGTTTTATGACTGTATAAAATTGAAAGAATACTGGAAGTCAGTTAATGAATTTTTGCAGGCTCTTTTACAGATAATTTCATTATTTCTAAATCTCTTATATTATTCAACACACCTGTACCTCAAAGTGTTAAAAGGTTAAGCTTCCTTGTTATGGTCTATTCTAGCAGTGGCTAGGAAAATAATAACCAGAAATTGGATTTCAGATACACCTCCTTCGTTCAATGAATTTAAAAATGTTATGAATATAGTGTGCCATATGGAAATAAACACAATTAGGTCAAGAACAGCTAGAAAAACATCTTATTATATTGTATGGGATAATTTACAAAATTTGTTAAAAAAATCCTAATTTCAATAGCATGGTATTTTAGTTTAATTAATTGATCTGATTGTAGTGGATGTCTTTGTAAATACTTTAGTTGTTTTGTTGAATGTTATAATCATATCTATTTTTAATTACTTGTATAAAATTGTTATGATATTTCTCTTGTATGTTAAAACAATAAACCTGTTTTGAAAAAAAAAAAAGAAATACCTCACTAAAAGAATCACAGGCCTAAAGCAGATGCCCTAAGCTGACCGCCTTAAAAAACTCCAGCTATACTCTGTCACATATCGTCTACTCAGAGGCGATCTCTGCTTAACATACAAGGCCATGTCAAACCCAGAGCTGTTGGACATGCTACACTTAAAGAAATCCCAATCCCTCAGAGCTATACGCTCCAGGGATCTAAACCTTGTCATCACAATAAACAAAACATGCTGGAGGGATAGGTTCCTGACCCAGAGACTCCCCAGACTCTGGAATAGATTGCCCATACTTGTCAAGCAGAGTGCCTCTTTGGACCTCTTCAAGAGGAACCTTGACGATTGGATGGGAGAAAGGAAATTCACCCAGTGATCACCAGTCCCTGCTAGGCAGGGGTCCAGGAAAGTAAATAAATAGTAAATATTTAGAAAGTATCCAGAAAGTAAATAATGTGGGAAGAAATAGCCAGGGAATTGTTATGGCTAGGCTTGTATAGGCCCTAGGGCTGATAGCCTAGTACCAACCTATGAACCTATGAACCTATGAATGGTGCACAGCAACAGTTATCACACCCCACAAAGGGGGAGACACCATTGATATTGGTACATAGTGCACAACTACTCTGCTGAGTCTGGTCTGTATGGCCATGAACTGTGGTCAACGTAATTGATGTACTCGGTACAGATGTAGATCACAGAAGGGTTGATTCACACTGCATGTCATGACCTTGCCAGGTCATAGGACACCATCACCCATACTGTATTCCAGCTACATTCAGTAAACTAGGTGTATATTCCTATGTCACAGGAGTGGTTGGCAACTGGACTGCTGGCAGAACAGACACTAAAGAAGGTGACTGATGAATACACGCACATCAAACCAGTGCCAGCCACAGTAATACAGGGGTCATTCCTGGTACTCCCCCTCTTTGGTATCTATACCACCTAGACTAACATGGAAGGCATCTGCCTATTGATGTTTGCAAATGACTATGAACTAGGAGCAATAGTTGACTCATTGTGTGCTGTGTTCAACATATAGAAGGGCCTTAGTGTGTCAGATGTGTAGTGTGTGATGTATGGCCACAATCTGACAGATAAGTATTGCATTGTCATTCCCTATGTTACAAACCCTGTACCCATTAACTACCACCTAGGCAGTGGTCAACATAATGGCACCTGTGTGTATGGGATGCAGCTGGACAGTACTTCCCTTTGATAGTTACGTCACCACAAAATACAGGTAGTCTTATGTGGCAACCCTAATCATGACAGGGTGCCATCCAGGAATATAGAGATAACGGCTCAGCCATACTCAACACCCATGTGACCCATAATAGATCACATATTTCCTTAAAGGGTTATTGTCCATGTGTAGATGGCCTACACTGCCCTTCACAATCCCTAGCTGCACTATGTAGCATGCAACCTATCCTGAATAAAGCCTTGTCCAACCCAGAGGTGTTGGACATGCTACACTTAACACATCATGATCCCAAATAAACATATACGTCATGGACATTCACCTTTCTAGTACAAGGATCACAACATGCCTGAAAGATCCTTGTCCCATACACTTAACATACTCTTGCCATACTATGCATCCTTGTCCTGTGAAGCTGCACATTGCCCCTTTCTGTGACATGGTGTGATGACCGCATGCCAAATATATCAGTAACCATGTGTATCAGTTCTGTGGTACTGCTTGAACTGGCCACTGAAACGTACCTGTCTGTTGCCTACAGCTAGGTAACCTGTCTGCCTAAGCTCATAAATGGCCCAGGGCATATAGCCTACTAGATTACTATGACCATACATGCTATAGTTGATACCCAACCCTACAAATACCAACAGGCTAGCTATTGTCCCATGTGTTACATATGTGCAACACAGGCAATACATGGCAGGATGCTACACAGCTGTACAGTGCCATGTAGATGTATATGGCAAAACACATACATGCTTGCAAGTCTGCAGGGTCACAGGTCATGTTCCTAACAGTTGTGTATGACTATATATGTGGCATGTACACAGCATTAAGGTCAATTGCATTAATGTGAACACATCCAGGCATGTGCTAATAGGTAAAGATACCACTACAGGCAAACAGACATGCCCGTCACGACAACATCCACATGGTGTATGAGCAAAGTCATCACATGACACACACATATATGGCGATAACATCACATCACCAGTAGTTGTCAAATGTGTGTGACCTATACATGTCAGTGGTGTTAGTGTCATGTAGATTTACAAAGATGTATTTGTAATCTTAATAAATGTGATACACATGTATGTTCAGCTGTACTGCTGTACTGTTCTGTGAGTTACTGTGACCTGTCTCCATCGTTATGTCTTCCAGGTATGCCATGTAGCAGGCTGCCGCAGTACAGCCACTTGGAGTATGAGGTCCTCATCCCATACCTCCTCGACAGCTACACAATGCTCTTCAGCCATGTACCACAGGATGCACAGCAGCGGGATGCCCTGTGGGAGGAACTCTGCAGGAGGGTAAATCATGTTGGTGGTCACAATCGCACCTATCAGCAGTTGCGCGACACTCCACTAACCTGATAAGATGAGTGAAAGAGCGTGCTAATGCAATCACCAGGGAACAAGGTGCAACAGGTGGGGGGCCACTCACCTAGCCCCCACTCACAAGTACTGAGGAGCTACTGGCCAACCTGGGGACACCTGCAGACCTCCATCCACAAACTCAGGGTATGCTTTTGTCATCTACTTCTGAAGGAACTCATTTAGCTATAGATAATGATCTAAAGTACTGGTATCAGTTGATATCTGATAATAAAGTTAAAAATCTAGATTTCTTAAAACAAGAATTTGATCTAAGAGAAACTTGCTGGCTAGAGGTTCAGACCTTTAGACAACATCTCATTAATAGAATAGATCTAATGTCTATAACAGTTAAAGAATCTATTCCAACACTGATTGATTACTTGATATTAAATTTACAACATAAAGTTTCTGATAAAGGTAAACTTTCATACATACATAAAATTATCAGACAATAAACTTTTTACAGTGTAGATACATACTGGAATTATTTCACTTCTATTAATGGGGACCCACCAAATCAACAAGATAAACAATATATATTGGAATCTGCTTATAGAACTACATCTTCCATTGTCTGGAGACTTTATACATGGAAATTTTTACATAGATCTTTTATACACCTTTGATGATGAATAAAATAAATAATAAAGATAATCTATGTAAGAGATGTAATGTAGAAATTAATGCTGACTGGGCTCATATGTTTTATGACTGTATAAAATTGAAAGAATACTGGAAGTCAGTTAATGAATTTTTGCAGGCTCTTTTTACAGATAATTTCATTATTTCTAAATCTCTTATATTATTCAACACACCTGTACCTCAAAGTGTTAAAAAGGTTAAGCTTCCTTGTTATGGTCTATTCTAGCAGTGGCTAGGAAAATAATAACCAGAAATTGGATTTCAGATACACCTCCTTCGTCAATGAATTTAAAAATGTTATGAATATAGTGTGCCATATGGAAATAAACACAATTAGGTCAAGAACAGCTAGAAAAACATCTTATTATATTGTATGGGATAATTTACAAAATTTGTTAAAAAAATCCTAATTTCAATAGCATGGTATTTTAGTTTAATTAATTGATCTGATTGTAGTGGATGTCTTTGTAAATACTTTAGTTGTTTTGTTGAATGTTATAATCATATCTATTTTTAATTACTTGTATAAAATTGTTATGATATTTCTCTTGTATGTTAAAACAATAAACCTGTTTTGAAAAAAAAAAGAAATACCTCACTAAAAGAATCACAGGCCTAAAGCAGATGCCCTACTCTGACCGCCTTAAAAAACTCCAGCTATACTCTGTCGCATATCGTCTACTCAGAGGATCTCTGCTTAACATACAAGGCCATGTCAAACCCAGAGCTGTTGGACATGCTACACTTAAAGAAATCCCAATCCCTCAGAGCTATACGCTCCAGGGATCTAAACCTTGTCATCACAATAAACAAAACATGCTGGAGGGATAGGTTCCTGACCCAGAGACTCCCCAGACTCTGGAATAGATTGCCCATACTTGTCAAGCAGAGTGCCTCTTTGGACCTCTTCAAGAGGAACCTTGACGATTGGATGGGAGAAAGGAAATTCACCCCAGTGATCACGTCAGTCGCCCTGCTAGGCAGGGGTCCAGGAAAGTAAATAAATAGTAAATATTTAGAAAGTATCCAGAAAGTAAATAATGTGGGAAGAAATAGCCAGGGAATTGTTATGGCTAGGCTTGTATAGGCCCTAGGGCTGATAGCCTAGTACCAACCTATGAACCTATGAACCTATGAATGGTGCACAGCAACAGTTATCACACCCCACAAAGGGGGAGACACCATTGATATTGGTACATAGTGCACAACTACTCTGCTGAGTCTGGTCTGTATGGCCATGAACTGTGGTCAACGTAATTGATGTACTCGGTACAGATGTAGATCACAGAAGGGTTGATTCACACTGCATGTCATGACCTTGCCAGGTCATAGGACACCATCACCCATACTGTATTCCAGCTACATTCAGTAAACTAGGTGTATATTCCTATGTCACAGGAGTGGTTGGCAACTGGACTGCTGGCAGAACAGACACTAAAGAAGGTGACTGATGAATACACGCACATCAAACCAGTGCCAGCCACAGTAATACAGGGGTCATTCCTGGTACTCCCCCTCTTTGGTATCTATACCACCTAGACTAACATGGAAGGCATCTGCCTATTGATGTTTGCTATGACTATGAACTAGGAGCAATAGTTGACTCATTGTGTGCTGTGTTCAACATATAGAAGGGCCTTAGTGTGTCAGATGTGTAGTGTGTGATGTATGGCCACAATCTGACAGATAAGTATTGCATTGTCATTCCCTATGTTACAAACCCTGTACCCATTAACTACCACCTAGGCAGTGGTCAACATAATGGCACCTGTGTGTATGGGATGCAGCTGGACAGTACTTCCCTTTGATAGTTACGTCACCACAAAATACAGGTAGTCTTATGTGGCAACCCTAATCATGACAGGGTGCCATCCAGGAATATAGAGATAACGGCTCAGCCATACTCAACACCCATGTGACCCATAATAGATCACATATTTCCTTAAAGGGTTATTGTCCATGTGTAGATGGCCTACACTGCCCTTCACAATCCCTAGCTGCACTATGTAGCATGCAACCTATCCTGAATAAAGCCTTGTCCAACCCAGAGGTGTTGGACATGCTACACTTAACACATCATGATCCCAAATAAACATATACGTCATGGACATTCACCTTTCTAGTACAAGGATCACAACATGCCTGAAAGATCCTTGTCCCATACACTTAACATACTCTTGCCATACTATGCATCCTTGTCCTGTGAAGCTGCACATTGCCCCTTTCTGTGACATGGTGTGATGACCGCATGCCAAATATATCAGTAACCATGTGTATCAGTTCTGTGGTACTGCTTGAACTGGCCACTGAAACGTACCTGTCTGTTGCCTACAGCTAGGTAACCTGTCTGCCTAAGCTCATAAATGGCCCAGGGCATATAGCCTACTAGATTACTATGACCATACATGCTATAGTTGATACCCAACCCTACAAATACCAACAGGCTAGCTATTGTCCCATGTGTTACATATGTGCAACACAGGCAATACATGGCAGGATGCTACACAGCTGTACAGTGCCATGTAGATGTATATGGCAAAACACATACATGCTTGCAAGTCTGCAGGGTCACAGGTCATGTTCCTAACAGTTGTGTATGACTATATATGTGGCATGTACACAGCATTAAGGTCAATTGCATTAATGTGAACACATCCAGGCATGTGCTAATAGGTAAAGATACCACTACAGGCAAACAGACATGCCCACGTCACGACAACATCCACATGGTGTATGAGCAAAGTCATCACATGACACACACATATATGGCGATAACATCACATCACCAGTAGTTGTCAAATGTGTGTGACCTATACATGTCAGTGGTGTTAGTGTCATGTAGATTTACAAAGATGTATTTGTAATCTTAATAAATGTGATACACATGTATGTTCAGCTGTACTGCTGTACTGTTCTGTGAGTTACTGTGACCTGTCTCCATCGTTATGTCTTCCAGGTATGCCATGTAGCAGGCTGCCGCAGTACAGCCACTTGGAGTATGAGGTCCTCATCCCATACCTCCTCGACAGCTACACAATGCTCTTCAGCCATGTACCACAGGATGCACAGCAGCGGGATGCCCTGTGGGAGGAACTCTGCAGGAGGGTAAATCATGTTGGTGGTCACAATCGCACCTATCAGCAGTTGCGCCGACACTGCACTGACCTGATAAGATGAGTGAAAGAGCGTGCTAATGCAATCACCAGGGAACAAGGTGCAACAGGTGGGGGGCCACTCACCTAGCCCCCACTCACAAGTACTGAGGAGCTACTGGCCAACCTGGGGACACCTGCAGACCTCCATCCACAAACTTTAGCCAGTATTGTGGCAGTGGGTGTCTCTCAGCCACTGAGCCTGGAGTTGCCTGGCAAGTCACTACTGCACATAAAACACAACTATATATCACATAGTTACATGTGTTACTGTACAATATGTAATGTAGCATCATATGCAAGGCATGTATGTGCACATGCCACATACTATAGTCTGCTACTCTATGTATGCACAGATGTGCATACTCCATACTATAGTGTATTGTACTGGCTTATGTGCTAACATGGACATTGCATCTTGCAGCTATCACACAGGTGTGGATAATGATCTTACTGCTGTGACACTCCTATTTAAGTACCTCTGGTATTTTGCAGCGACAGCAGCCTGTGTCAGGTGAGATTGTTATTATTTACCAGGCTTCATAATGCACTGAACATATTAATAGCATGCTATCTGCCATAGCACACGTACACATAATGTATGATGGTCCTGTTAATGGACACTGGTCAGACCTGTAATGCATAACACTGTTTACCTATGTGAAACAATTGAAGACTATATGAAACACATACACTAAACCTTCCAAACTGTCATTGCCAGATGTGTGGACAACAGTGAATACATTGGTGGAGGTGTGTTCCACTGTAGGGACAGGTACTACATATCAGCATTACACATGCTGGGAATACGAACAGTACTGTACAGAGAGCATATGTGCGCACACGCACTAAATGTGTTGGAGCTGGAGTATGCCCGGCCCACAGGATACACCCATGTGGAGTATACCCTTGCTATGAATGTCACATAATGTCATATGCTATCAGACATGTCCATGACATGTAGTGGGCTGAATGCAACACTGCTCAACTATCCTGCAAAACATGTCTCACATCTCATACATACCATCCTTTGTCTGCATTACCCTGTCCCCAGTGGGGCATATGACATATTTAGGTGTATGCCATATGGGATAACACTGACATGTGAAATAAGATGGCCATCACACCCATTGGACTGAACATGTGTACACATGGCCATGGAGGATGGCCAGAGACATGAAGCAACACACACAGTAGAAGTGATGTACATGTGTGTACACCCTGTTGTACATTGGCTCAACACAATACAACTATGGCCTTTGTGTAATGGTGATATTGCAGATGTGAAACATTAAACATCATACAGGCCTGTGCACAGCTTGTGTAGGCATAACATGTAACCACCCCATAACATGTCTGGAACATCTGGAGTGTGTCACAACATGGAAGCATTCACCTATAGAGTGTCCAAATACATACAAGTGTTGCACAACATACACATACATACACATCAAGCCACAGATACAGTAAATTCACCTTGCTGGTATCAGGCATCACTGCCATGCCTGCTCTTCATGTGTGTGAGGTACACAGATGGCATGCAGGATATAGAGTACTTATAAGTTAGCCATGTGTGTGCATAGTTGCCAGGTATAAGTAATATGGTTGCAGATGTGCAGGGGTGTCAGTCGTATACCCTTCTGTGACCTGTGTCACACATTCCACATTAGGGTTTTTTGTGAATACACCTTGGTGACGTGGGTCACATTCCACATTAGATATGTATTGTATGTGAACATAGTCATGGCTATGAACTGTGTCAGTAGCTCACACTGTATAGCAATTGTGAAGCCACATGATGCCCTGCAATGGCTATGCACATCAGCTCAATGTGCAGTATGTCCCTGCATATTTTTAGCGTAGACAGACAACATTGCATCAGTTGAAGGCCCATGTTAGTATAACACGTCCCTGCATTGGGACACCATTACTGTACTGTAGATTGGAAAGGACACCCTTGTGTTACACATGTATGCATGTCATTCAACACGTCAGCAGAAGACATGTCATACTACATGTGATTGGCAAGGTCATACGGCACACAGCAGGCTGGTGTACTGTAAACCTGTGCTGGTCTGTGGCACCATTGCAAAGTGGGGACAGCCATGTCAAACATGTGTGTACATCCACATGCTCAATGTCTACACTCAGCTCAGGGGTAGGTGGAATAATGTTGAAGAGACATGCACTGCTTTTGGGGAGATATTCAAGCTAGAACTCAGGCACACATAGTATGCAGTCAACATACCCTACAGCTCATGTCCTGACACATAGGGGCGGTGGCCAACACAGAGCATCAGTGGCAGATGTACAAAGGTCAGCGATGGTCTGTCAACATGTGGTGTATGTTGCACACACCATGGCAGTGCAGTGCAATGGTGCAAAGGGCATGCATTGTGTTGCATATATGGGGCATAGGCTACTAACACAAATGTTGCAATACAGGTATGTATGCTAACCACCACTATAATTATGTAAGGTGGATGCCATCTGCTATAACACATGCATGCTGTTGTGTGCAACCCAGGGATGTATAACTACCACTATAATTGCCTAAGGTGAAACTATAATTGTCTAAGCTGAATGCCATCTGCCATATCATCTGCATGTAGTGTGTGTGCCAGTGTGTCAGTGTGTGTCAGTGTGTGTGTGTGTGTGTGTGTGTGTGTGTGTGTGTGTGTGTGTGTGTGTGTGTGTGTGTGTGTGTGTGTGTGTGTGTGTGTGTGTGTGTGTGGTATAACTTGTAATGTACAGTTCTTGTCTTCCCCTCACAGGTGTTGATGTAGGTGCATTGCCCTCCTGCGGTCCACCTGATGTTAGTGTCCCCACAGACTCTAGCAGTGATGATGATAGTATGATTGAGGCACAGGCAGGGTTGTCAGGGGCTGAATCTGTGCCATTGGTTGACATTCCAACTGTCCCCCCTCATCCTCACACACAGTTCCCCTGCCTGCACATACCCCATCACCAGCGGCCATAGAGGAAGAACAGATGGCGGGTGGTAGCATGGAACAGGGAAGTTTGGTGACTATGGAAGGTGTGCCTGCACACCATGATCCCAGTCAACAGACTGGTGATGTCCCACACAAGCATGTGCCCAGCGTTACTCGTAGGAGGACCACTGGCCACCATGCCCCTGCAAGACCAAGCACATCAGCTGGAGTCAGCAGAAGCATGTTTCGGGCTGTAATGGAGGCACAGACATGTGCTGAATTGCACAACAGAGAAGGTCTGAGGCATCATAGGGCTGCTGTCCGTTCATTAAGTGACAACATCCAGGCACTTGCAAATGCACTCCATCATCTTGCAGATGTTTTGCATAGATGATTGGGTGACATTGTGGGAGTCCTAGACCATGGCATGTCAATCCTTGAGCGAAAAAATGTCTGTGCTGGAACATTTGGTGGAAGTGAGGCATCAGGCAAGTGGACGTAGGTCAGCTACATCACCTATTGAAGCTCTACGTGAACATGTTACTGCATTTCCCTGGTCCCATAGTGGTGGTAGCAGCAGCAGTGAAGCTGGTGCTGTGCAGTCAACACCAGGACACAGCAGGCCATGTGCATGTGGTCCTGGACAGTCCCAACAGGGACACGAATCCAGTGGACATGTGTCATCAGACGGTACCCAATCTGGACCTCTGCCTGGTAGTACCCATGCAACCCCTGGCAGGCGCACGTCATGTGGCCATGGCCGGACACTATGAATTGTGAAACTTGCCTTGTACAGTCTGCAGCTGTCAATATTACCCCTGTGTAGGCCAGCCACATGCCAGACCTGTGTGCATGCATACACACACACTGAAAAAAAATGTAGGGCATCTCAACACAGACACGCATAACATCCACACATGCCCAATGATATCACAGGCTCTAACACACGCGCATGATGTCATCAAATGGCACAACCTAGGCCTCTGGCAAAATTATCACCCTGTGCATATGATGATGCCTGTGCAGCATCCCTGTCATCTACACCATCGGTGCAGGGACATGTTCATATGACCTGATGCACAGGGTGGACATACTAGGTAGACAATTGTAGATTAGTATTGTTGAGTAGTGTTGACAGGCAGCAGACATAATATGTATTGCAGTTGTAGAATGCATTTTGTACGTTTGACAGTATGTATCATATGTAACAACACTAACAGCATGTTGATTATGATGTTTTGCCTTCCTATTTCAGGTGTAGTGGCATGTGTCGGGGGATGCTGGTGTTTGCGGGAGTCCCATATGTACATGTTGACTACCCACAGGTCAGTATGACAATACCTGTATGCACGTTGTAACTTCCACATCACAGTTATATTCTACCATGTTTCAATTATGTTTACTGTTCTAATGATCCAAGAGCATGATAGCTGTGTAGTAAGCTATTGTGTTCAGAAATGTCACATCCATAGTGGGTGACATCACAGGTATAGCTACCTGGAGAGCAGATTGGGTAATAGAGTGGTATGCTTTAAGACAAGGGTAAAGGCCAGTGGAAATAGTGGCTTCTCACTGGGAAGCAGTAATACCCACTGCCATGACAGCATGCAAACACAGACACACCCACACACTTAGGGATTCACAGACACAGTAACACACACTCTGACACACACACACACACACACACACACACACACACACACACACACACACACACACAGTTGCCAGTGTTCAGATGAGAACCCCTGCCTATGTGCATATCATCATTATAGTACTACACAATTACAAGATGCACCACAGAGATTACACATGTACAGGTAGTTGGAATGGCCTAACATCGAGGACATCAACAGGGATACTACAGTGCAGTGAGTGTATGTGGGGAGGGGGGTCCATCAGTAGGCTATGTAACAACAGGTCACACCCCAGGGAGTACATGTTAACAGGCGGTTAGTATGCCTGTCTATGGTTGATTATATCAACAGAGATGCTAGATTGCTTTGAGTGGATGGGGGGAGGGGGCATTAACATTTCCCTATGGTAAAATGCAGCCTCACTCCAGGAACCAGACATCTATACACATGGACGGCCATACACACACACACACACACACACACACACACACACACACACACACACACACACACACACACACACACACACACACACACACTGGCATTCACAAATATATACACCTATGTCACACACATACACTTTACATGTGCAAGGCTTAACCACCTGCCTATGCCTTTCTTTCTACACTTCACTCTGTACTGATGTCAGCAACAGTTTCAGGAGAGTGATAACATGTGGGATGTATTCCCAACCATACGTGACATATATGGACACACACCCACACGTGCCAGTACTGTGAATCAAACACCAGCCTATCTCATGATAGGTACTACAGAAGTACAGCACTATATCATCCAGTACAATGCTCACTGACTCTTTCCTTTGACAACTGTGCTGATATATGCACAATATATGCACAGGGGAGGTATTACTGTTACAGGTGTCATGAGGTTTGCCTTCAGTGTCACCCTTACAGGATTCTACATTGTCTGTCTTCCACTTCAATTAACAAAATCTGACCTTAGCAGGTACACAGGTTATTGTAAGACTGGTTGTAAGACACCAGTAAGCTGCCCTTGGTAATCATTCATCTGCAAAAAGCCCCACCACTTAGCAGTCATGTCCAAACATCTATCCATACCTCATATATGGCTTACTGTACTTAGAGCATATCACCATATACAGTTGTCAATGTTGAGGCTGTATTGCAACAGCATGATGTACTAAGACAACAGTCACCCTCAGACATCAGACACTGCACATACATGGAATCTACACAAACAGTAATACATATACACATATGCGGTCTACATCAGTATGTGCACTAGCAGGTCAAGAGGATACATTCCACACTTTCCCCACGCCATGTGTGAAACATAGTCGAGCATTACACCATAATGGATGTTGTATTCATGTACTGGTAGGACACCACCACTTTCACTGAGTAGCCAAGTGTACATATATTACAACAGCACATATCAGTGTGACATAAACAGCAGTATTCCATGTCATGCTCCTACAAACTGTTACTTGACAGTACCATGGTGAAGCCAGGGCACTGTAATGGTCAACAGTGAGCACATCATATTTGCCACACACATCTTATGTGTACTGGAAGAGTGCCAACAATGTGCTCAGTTAGAGCTAGACAGTACACTCATTCAAGCATGTTTGAGGTCTGTGGCCTTGTAAACCTCTCACCCCAGCATGTACTGGCTATTGTGGTACTAAGACTAATGTCCAGACAGCACACAGCATGCATGGCTTGCAATTGTTGACATGGGGTATATGTAGGAGCTGTGGCCACACATGGCTGTACATGTCATGAACATATCACCTGTGACTACTCAATAACATACAGACCAGATATGGATTTCCCTGAGTCTGTCAATACAGGCCTTGTGTAGGTCCTATGGTCCTGTTATTTGGTTATGTTTGTAGGCATTGCAATAGGTGGACATGTCTAAAGACATACATGCCACATGGGGTGTTGTATGATATGATAGGTGTCATGGGTGACCAGTAGAGAGGGGATATTACCTCTGTCAACATAGATATCAAACCTTATGTACTGTTAGCATGCTATCTGCCATGTGCATGTGTGTAATGACTGTAGCCACCTGTATGTAGAAAGGTAAATGAAAGCTATGGTAATGTAATTTATGTTGTATGAGTGTGGGATGTACATATCTAGGGCAGGTATGGTTAGGTCATATTCAGCCATGAGGGTGTTGTTTACTGGTGTATAGTAACAGTCAACTGTGTTAATGCTGACAACATCCGAGGGACCCTGGAATGTGTACAACTAAGCTGGTTACAAATAGTGGTATTATTGCATTGCATAACATATTATGCAGCTGTGTCTGTACATGGGTACTTTGCACAGCTGATGCAGGCCTAGGTACAGTCCACCAATTGAGGGTCATCTGGTGGTCTACCATACTATGTCATACAACATATGGATGTGTGTTGGTAGTCTGGGAACAAGGTGGTGGATGTCTATGAGGATACAACCTAGAATGCAGCATTTGCCAGTTTCACCTGTACCTGACTCATCTGTAATGTGTTATGTCGGAGTAGTGGTCTTTACATGTGAGTAGCCTTTATGAATATGTGTACACCACCACCCAGAATGGTCCCTACCACTGTTATGGCCCAGATGTCTGGATCTGAGTTATATGGTGGTAGTGCAATTGTGCACTACAGAGCCTTCAGCCAAGTGTTCCTCACTGCACAGATGTCATTATTCCCCATTGTAGGTTCTACATTGAGCAAATGGATTACTAAAGCCACACATCTAGCACAGGTTAGCATAAGCATCCAATGCAGTTGTCATGTAGGTGTCAGGGTGTTACTTCTGTGTGTAGGACATTTGCCTTGGAATGCGGCTATATGGGTAAATGCAAACTAGGTATTATCCACACACACGTGTAACATGGATGCATGTGCTCTGTGTTGAAGGCTCATCATTTGGTCATGACAGCCCTGAATGACAGACACTGGACAACCTCATAATAACAGCAGGACATTGGCTCAATATTTTGGTCCAGCAGTTGCCACCTGTACCATGACATCATTGCGCGTGGCATTAATGTGCTTGGTAGCAAATGCCCATGTAAGGTGACGGACAGCGGCAGAACTTGTGTATATGACCAATGTGAGATATATGTAGGGTAGCAGTACTGCTAATAATGACAGCTACTAACACTGCTGGAAGAGGTCATCTTGACACCTGCACCTCAGTACAATTACACAAGGTTGCTCACACATTATGCTTGCACATGCCACTGTTTCACGTATAATGCTACTGTCCACAACCTGCTATCAATGTATGCCTTTCAGGGCAGCAAGGTGTGTGACACATGCAGTAGGTAGCATCCGCCTGTGTGACCAGGTAACCTATTGTCTGTCACATCCACACATGCATGAATGTGTATACGTAACATATATATATATATATATATATATATATATATATATATATATATATATATATATCAGTACTTCATGTATATGTATGCATGTGTATCACACAGCACAGACACAGATATATCATTTACAGGCCACATACAGGTATCAGGAAGTAAACCAGTACGATGTGCATATATACTGACAGGTAAGATGTACCTAACTGTAAACCTGTGTGTTTACAATAGGAGTCCATTACAACATGTTCTGTACATGAAAGTGTTTGAGCATGCACACTGCGGCCTTCAGTGGTTAGAACCAGAGTGCATCCCAAACAGCCCTATGCTACTAAGTGTATGAGCATACCCACTCCCACCTTGTGTAATTTGAGTCAGTGCATCCAACACGCCCTTTGTTACAAAGTGTATGAGCATGCCCAGTATAACCTTGTGTAGTTGCAGTCATAGTGCATCCCAAATGGCCCTGTGCTACTAAGTGTAAGAGCATGCCCACTGTAACCCTGTATAGTGATAGTAGTTGTCCATTCCACAGATGGCCATACTCCAGTTCAGGTTCTTGTTGTGCTACAACTATACCTCTCAGGCCTACCTGTTGATAGTGTGTCTTGTTTGTGCACACAGGTTGTAATGGACATCTACTTTAAACACACAGGTCTACAGCTATGTACTTTGTGACTGTCAGTCTCCCTGCTGTTGTCCTCAATTGTAGAAAGGCAGTCTGACTGCCTTGGGATGTGTAATCTCTTTGGTGCATCTCGTAACTGCGTAGTACTGTAATAGTGATCTTTAGATAGGCAGGTGTTCTGATCCCACCACTGACAACTGTGTGTGTGTCAGCAAAGGTTGTATTTGTGTCTGCATCCTGTCATGACAGTGGGTTTTGCTGCATTCCAAAGAGATACCTCCTTTTGCACTGGCCTTTATCCTTATCAACCACTAAACCTCTCTCTTCCCCCCTCCACACTGCAAGTAATCGGTCCTGTGATGTCACCAAGCTTAGACGTGGAATCAGTAAGCGTAATTGTATGGGTTCTGTGGCACATACCCAACAGCATACCTCTGTACTAGTTACCTTTACATAGGCAAGATGTGTATGCATAATACTGGCAAATGTGTGCGTGTTTGTGTGTGTGACTACCCTGTAGCCAGGCATACATATGTGTTATGTCTTTTAGCACACCGTGGTAGCAAACTGTGGTGACCGGTGTCTACAAAGTATTGCATAGCTAGGAATGGTAAAGAATGCACAGTCAAGCACGACTACAGTTGGGTATGTTATGTTCCTGTGCCACTGTCGAGCAGTGACACAGAAGTGGTCGCTGGGGTGTAGGTCCATACCCATCATTCTCCCACCCTAACTCCACAATCCCCGAGGTAGATTATATTAGCCACCATTCCCCACCCCCAGCTCCACATACACAACAACCATCCCTTCTCTAGGGAATTGCTTATGATTTAAATGTTATAACACAAGAGATGAATCCAAAAATGAACAAACGAAATAACTCATAACAAATGAATCGCGGGAAACACAAATCACGCCAGTCCAGGTAGTAAAATAAAGAAATTACTTTACTGAAATGTAAAATGTTAGCGCTTTCATGCACTAAGTGTATGCACTTCTTCAGACAAAATACATTGTACTAGTGGTTAACCTTTTATACAGACACATACCACAAGACCACACCCGTTATAACTAAATTGCTATTAATTAACTAATTACTTTACTATAGCTTCCTTTGAAAGTGTTACTATCTCAAAATATACTTCTCGTTAAAACAATCAGCTTGAAAAATAAATGTATCAATGTAAAAACGTATACATGTAGATAAATACTAATATTGTTTGAAACTTGTAAATACATTTCCTTATATATTAAGAACATATTTTTGTTAAATTGAACATCCATCAACATTGTCATTATCAATGAACAACCTTGAATACAAGACACATTCTTTTAAAAAGGACCCCTTTTATGTACCAGGTTTTTTTTTTTTTTTTTTTTTTTTTTTTAGAAAAAGTTTTTTTAAAAAAATGGTACATATATATATGTGTGTGTGTGTGTGTGTGTGTGTGTGTGCGTGTGTGCTTGTGTGTCTGTGTGTGTGTGTGTGTGTGTGTGTGTGTGTGTGTGTGTGTGTGTGTGTGTGTGTGTACACATCCTGTAGGTGTATATATATATATATCCAAAATAGAAATCCGAAGGATAGGATCCGAAGAAGCGTGCATTTCAGCACGCGAAAGCGCTTATCTTTTCTGTTTTTATGCTGTTTTGAATAAAAGAAGAAATCCTCACTTCTCGTGGTGTGTCCCGTGGTTTTCTATTTTGGATTTATTACGTGGTTTTGCTTTGCCTGAGGACACTTTGGAAAGCGGTGATATCATACACATTTCTAATATATATATATATATATATATATATATATATATATATATATATATATACATATACATATATATATATATATATATATATATATATATATATATATATATATATATATATATATATATATATATATATATATATATATATATATATATATATATATATATATATATATATATATATATCTATATATATATATATATATATATATATATATATATGTGTATATATGTAGTTATGACAGTTGTACAGATGTAGACTTATCTTTGTTGTTTCACAGAGTACAGTGCATTCAAGGGTACTGTACATATCTACACAAAGGGACTCTCCCATTTGTTTTCAGTACTGTGGAATACCTGTTGTAGGATGTGCATTACAGACACCATGCAATGTGTACAACCAGATGGCTTAGTGGTATGTCCAGTGACCTCAGTGTGCATGGTCCAGGGTTCAAGACCTGCCAGCCTTGTTGATACTGTCAATTAGGACTGCATAAGACAGTTGTAAGCAGGTGTACATGTGTTTTCCTGACAGTAAGCAGTGGGTACACACAGGTAAAAAACATGTACAACCCGCAGTACACTTGGAATGCCCTTCTTTGGCAATCCTGCTGATGTCACCCACCTACAAATACACCTCTGGGACTGCTGTAAGCCAGTAATCTCCATGATGTGTGCTGTAACTGCATAATGCTGTCATGTGTTAAACTAGTTTGGTAGGTGTTCTAATCCCAGACAGGTCAACTGTGTGTGTCTGCCTGCCTGTGAAAGAAACAATGCTTTTAGAGTATGTACACTCTTACAACCCACATGACCACCTTTGCCAATCCTGCTGATGTCACCCACCTAGAAATACACCTCTAGGACTACTGTAACCCAGTATTCACTCTAGTGTGCTGTAACTGCATATTGCTGAAGTGTGATAAACTAGTTAGGTAGGGGTTCAATTCCAAGAGAGGTCAACTGTGTGTGTGTGTGTGTGTGTGTGTGTGTGTGTGTGTGTGTGTGTGCCTCTGTCTGCTCGAGACAAGAACAATGCTTTTTAGAGTATGCACCCTCTAATTCACATGACCACCTTTGGCAATCCTGCTGATGTCAGACATACACCTCTAGGACTGCTGTACCCAGTAATCTCCATATTGCGTGCTGTAACTGCATAATGCTGTAGTGTAATATACTAGTTAGGTATGGATTCTATTCCAGGACATGGCAGAGGTGTGTGCTTGACTGTCAGAGCCTGTGTGGAGGGGGCTGTGAGTGTTTAACCACTGGACATGTTGAGGAGTGGATTTTGTAGTTTTCCTATATTGTGTCCATCTTATATGTCACAATGTCCACCTCACGAGGAGTACAGATGTCAGTCAGCCAAGGGACTGTGTTGGCAAGCCATACCTCTACATCTGACAAAAGGCCTGGTGAACAAAGTACGCAACCCTACTATTACCCGGAATATGCCCTGAACCCATGTGTCATACACAAACACACTTGCCTAGAATATCCCACTATGTTGCTAATACCCTGCACATTGATGACAGATAGTAGGCATGGTGTGATTGCATTGGGCTGCAGAGGGCATGGCACCCTGTACAACAGTACAATAGGCACATAATTGCAGACAATGTGCCTTCACTATGTTCCCCACTGGATGCCTGCAACATATGTGGTGCTATCAAATGTGATCCACAGAGGCCATACAATGCCTTACACATGTGCCCTGTATGGACCGATGCCACTGACACCAGGGAATACCTGTATCATGCTATCAATGCAGGTGCAGTGTCAACCTGCTGACTATAAGCAGGTTCTGCCACACCAGGCCAGTATTGGCATATCGGAGGATAACAGTCTGTGTGTACAACATGTGCCAGCCAAACCAGGTCGTCACAGTACATTATTGTGGGGCATGCACATCCCAGGCAATGTCTATATCAAGGACTATCAAACACAGACATGGCATGCATTGCAAAGCTATGGCCATACACAATGGTAAGCAGGATGTCAGGACAGTTCATACAATACCCATCTGTGTGGGACATTGCAGACACTACACCCCTGTACCACACTGCACACCATTGTCATGTGGTGTGATGCCAAGGATTACGCCTCACCCAGCCTTGTACAGCCATCTTGCACAGCCAACTACTACACACCCATGAAGCAATGCACACATGAATGTCAGTACTTGGCACCTTGTGTCTGCATGTGCTCCCAACCACAGTCACTGCCATTATAACTCCCATTGGCATATCGACAGATGTCAAACATGTTCATATGCCCTAGTTCATAGAACCTCCAGATATCCCCTGTGGTGCATGTAGTAACTGTGCATTACTGCAGTGTGGGAAACTAAGTTGTTTGGGATTGTATTTGTGGTCCTGGCAAAGTGTGTCAATGTGAGTCCATTAGAGAGTGTGGTTGTGTTGACAATGAAATCCGTGCATGTGGACAGCCATGTGTGCTACACCTAATGTATGTCTACTATATCTCTGTTGCAGATGTTGCTCACCAACACACATATATGTTCTTACACCACACCAACATGTCAGCTTTGTGGCACATGGAGCAACTGCATGCACCTGTAATAGTAACAACTAGTCAGTCAGGGGTTTGAACCACTGTACTGGTAGGTGTGTGACAGACAATGGTTAGATTTTAGTCTCCAAGCCCTTGTCTGATGTACTTTGCCTCTGTTTGTCCCTCCCACACACTCTCTGGTGGATGTGGAGGTGTACACCTGCTCAGCAGCAGCTTGTGTATTGTAAGCGATGGCCATGATCAGGTGATGGCCTCTGCACTTATTGCAGTCCTCCTCTAGCTGATTGCATGTGGAACAGCTGTGATGATGTTCCCGTAGCCATTCACATGAAAAACACAGTACAATATCTAGGAACATTATGTTGGTGTTTGCCCATGACAGTCGCTGTGAGTGGTACCTGGATCTGGTGTTTGGTAAACGGCATCACAGATGATATCTGGATGTTCATCAAACAACATACACAGTGGGAAATAGCTTAAAGACAGGAGGGTGATGTGCCAGACATGACTACAGCATGTAAGTGTAGCTATACTTCATTGAGACTACTGCCTGTTTAACAACTTGTGTTTGGTAATGGCTATTCTGCATGTTTTAAAACTGACAAGACAGTGCTCTGTGAGGGACCCCCATCTATAGGGCCATCTGTGGACTGGTCAGTGTGTGGAACCATTTGTTTTGTGTGTTATTCACTGAACACACATCTGTGAACAGCAGGAGCATAGTGTGAGGATTGCAGCCAGTACATGGTGATAGTGATGTGTTACTGCCATCATATCCCTGACTGGACATATGTCACATGAAACAGCCGTATGACAGATGCTGTCTGGGGTTCTCAGTGACATGCCAATAATGGGCCACTGTTCATAGCTGCAGTCACGTCTTCTACACTTTGTACAGATGTCATGCAGTATATATGCATGTGTTGTGTTACCTCTGCAAATGTATACCATCTGTTGTGTTGGGTTGATGGTCATATCTATGCATGCTGTTGTAAGTAATCCAGAATGCTGTTGACTATTACTAAGCAATATCTGTGTTTAAACTGAAACACCAAAGGCTGTATGGGTTTGGAGGTCCCGGCAGAACCTCCTGCCCCACGTCAGCTGGCCATGGCACCAGGCACCAGCACATCTGGGCCCCAGCCTTGGCTCTCCACCTCTGTTGGCTCTGCACTACCTTCTGAGGATACCACCACTGAGGATGGGGCTTGTCCCTACTGGGAGCAGGTCCAGACAGGAACATGTCCGCTGTCGTACAGTCCTGGGTGTGGTGCGTAGGGGGCTTAATAAGGGGTTTCAAGGCCAGATATGTCAGCTCAAGGGCAGAGTATCACATTTACAGGGTGAGGCTGCCCCTCCTAGACAGCCCCCAGCACTGCCAACTTTGCAGCTGTTTTGGTGCAGTGGTGGCTGTCCATGGCTGGGGACCTCCGTCCCACTGTTTCCATCTGGAGGCTCATGGGCTTGTGAATACCAAACACCCCTCCCAGTCAAAGGTGTATTCCCCCACATGAGTCATATACCGACCCTGTATGCTGTCTTGTCTGTCATCCTACCCTACCTATTCTACATGAGCAAACCTACTCTCCTTCCCCACATCCCACTCTCACCCTACAGAAACAAAAGGCCAATCGGTTCCTAGAACAATATTTGCCCCATACATAGCTGTCCATTTCACACGTGTCCACTGGACACTTGTAACCCTTTTAATATGCATCACAACATACTGCAGTTGTCCTCACCCATGTCTCTCAGGTGCACGATCCTAGTATGCACATGATTCCTATATGTTCCGGGTACGTGTGATGCATACAACCCCATTGTACACACAACGCTACCGGTCCCTCTATGGTTACCCCATTTACCTTTATGATGATGATGATGTCGCACATAGCACCGTGCAAGAGTACTGTTCTCACATAATGATTGGACAGCAACTGTTGTGTTAATGTAAATAACATGCACAGAGTGATGTATATGGCCAATGTACAAATGTTTGCGTGTATGACTGACACATGTCTGTCAGAGGGAGTCTTGATATTACATAGGACAATACCACTACATAACACAGGCATTGCTGGTGTTTCCCTTTTCATTCCTTTGTAATGCTTTGTTGTCACATAGGATGTTCCTGATATATATATATATATATGTATGTATCTATATGCTGGACATAAGCACTCACACATACATCTACATGATGGAATACATTTCCTATACTGTTGAATGACTGTGCTGGATGATATGTTTGTGATAAGGTCCGATGTCTGTATATCTGTCATGGCTTAGTGGTAAATCACAATAGCTGTGTGTGCAGGGTCCTGGTTTCGAGCTTTGCAGAGGCCATTTATTTTGTTGCTGGGAAGAACAAGGCCATTGGATACAGTGTGATTAAGGCATATTAAAGCAGTTGTGAGTGGCTGTGCGTGGGTTTGCATGGTGCTAAGCAACACTAACCTCTGGTTACAGTTTCTTACATTCAGTTAGCCTCTACATTGCTTTACCAGTGTATTACTCGCATATTGGCGGCCAAATATGCTTACACCCACTTGCTCCTACTTGCAAATGCACTGCATTTGGTGTTTGCATCTGACACTCATGCCCCTGGGTGGGAGCGAAGACTACGATATTACCTTGTGATGCCTATTACATTGGATTACATGCCTACAGTATCGGGAATGGCTGCCCATTAGGCGATAGCATGCCGTTCGACTGTACGAAATCCGCGGCCTGTCCAGAGTTTGATTCATATTATTGGAGTGCTCCTCTTACAATCTGCACCCATCTGGCTAATACATAGGAAGTGACACTCTTCAATACAAACAAGTAATTGGGTTTTGGAACCCACATCCTTCAGCCAAGTCATGCTACTGCATACCTAATATTCTATCATCTTTCTAAGGTTATCAGTGGAATATGTGCTTTCTGTCCCTATCAGACCTCTCATACGATTGGGGAAAAATAAAAACTGAATGAGGGACATGTCATAACAACATCAGGGACACATTTCAATTATTGGTGCTATTAACCGGACACATTGACAGACTCAGAGCATATGAATTCATACACATTTTCTGAGGTAAATGATGTTTATAACTCTTAATTGTTGCCAATATTCATTACGTGTATTTCACCACCTTTCCTCCAAACGTCACTAGTTTTAGGAGGGATTAAGTGGGGCAGAGTTAGAAACCGAGTCAGAATCAGGGACGTCCCTGGAAATCAGGGACAGTTCAGAGGTATGGTCCCTATTTGTTCCCCCAATGGTTTATGTCCTGTCCAGTGGATGTGCTCTTAGGGGTTGAGAGGTATGGGTGTCAGCTATGCCCATTTTAGAATATTACTTACATCTCCGGGTGGTACTAATGCGACTGCGCCAGCCTAGGCCCATAATTGCATACCCATAATTCCCATGCCTGCCACTCCTCTACAGCACAGCACTCATCCTTACTGTGGGTGCAGGTGGGGTATAAACACACCACTACACACTGCCCACTCCCTGTGTTGGGACACATGTCATATGTTGTGTCGACCCATGGGTTATCAGGCTTGCACAACCTACTGGTCCGTGTACATCAACAGCCTGGTTTGATAAGTCATTACCGGGACTACCTCCAATCATTCATTTTTGGTGCCCACAAGGGACATCGATGTCTATGTTTCAAGATTAGACCTGGCAGGTCTCTCCCACTGGTAGTACCCTGCAGGTGGTCTGGGAAGCAGTGGTGGGTTTACCTCTATTGTGTGTCTGTATGTCTCACCGGCTGGGGGGGGGGTTGATGCTACGTGTTACATGTTTGTTTATTGGACCCCTCACCCCCATATGCACGGCCTGTGGACATATGTTACTCGCAACTGCTGTATCATATCCTAGCTATATACATGTGTATATTTACAGTCACATTTATATATATATATATATATATATATATATATATATATATAGTTACATTACTATATACAGATATATCTGTATATGTATGCATACATGTATATTTAAATGTTGCTGTCTAGATATATATATATATATATATATATATATATATATATATATATATATATATATATCTCCTTCTTTATTCCTATTGCTCCACCCATGTGGACCCAGGCAGTCCTCATATCCTGTTCTGTCTGTCCCAATATGTGCATTTAAGTCACCCATTATCAACACCAATTCATGTTGTCCTGCTTTATCTAGTAGGTCCTGAAACTGCTGTCTGAATGCACTCATTTCCTCACTATCACAACCCTACTGTGGGGCATAGGCTGAGATTATGAATACTGTCCTATCATTACACTGGAGTCTGATTGCCATGAGTCTGTCATTAATTCTGATGATATCCCTCACTGACTTCTGAAGCCTCTGTCTCACCACAATTCCTACACCATTTCTAGCCTGTCCACCACCTGAGGAGTAGAGTCTGGATCCCAAGCCAAGTGGCTTTGTCGCACTGCCCTTCCATCTCATCTCTTGGATACATAGGATGTCCAGCCTCCTCCGTATCATCATGTTATCCACTTCTAAGCTGCATCCTGTCAGTGAACCTACATTAAGCGTAGCAATTCTCAGTTCATGTTTGGCAGGTTGGTTGGTTTTATGTCCAGCTTTCACTCAACAGGGCTATCCCAGGTAACCCAGGCTGTGCAACTAGACACCGGCCAGCCATTAGCCTATTGACCCAGGGCTGCTGGGCTTTTTTTATGATGGGCACACACTGGCCAATAGGGGCACATATACCCCTCCCACCATTAGCATGGGTCCCTGGCGTGAGTCAGAGAGTAGGCCGGGTCCTCAACCCACTTATCACCGTTAAGTACCCATGCCCATTTTTTGGCGACAGTCAACATGACCGAATCAACATGACCGAATCACCTTGAGCCATATTTTACACCGTCAAGTGGCTAGCCCTGCCACGGCATGCAGTTTGTGATCCGTGTTCGCAGTTTGTGATATGTGTTCTCCTATCTTGAGGATACTGCGCACCACAATAGATGCCCAAAGTGGTTGGTCTTTTTACAACTCTTCCCCCCATTGGGCACCATGTAGGGTCTGTGCTGCTGCCCACAGCTCCATTCATTGGTGAGTTTGAGATGGAAACACTCAGCATGTTTTTTGAACATGGGAGAAATCCCACAGAGACACAGAGAGAGCATGCAAACTCCAAACAGGCATTAGTCGGAGGTCAGGATCGAACCTTTTACCTTGTGCATTGGAGGCGAAGACCTTAACCACTAAGCCATCTGGTCTCTTATAATAGGAATAAAGAAGGAGAAGCCATTCTAAACTTCTGTCTGGCAAATGGCTTGATAGTAGCCAACACATGGTTCAGAAAGAGAGACAGTCACAAGATCACATACAAGAGTAGCCAACATGCAACTCATGTAGATTTCCTCCTGGTAAGGAAAAGGCACTGGAGTAGAATCCATGATTGCAAAGTCATCCCCAGTGAGACAGTCGGTTCACAGCAGAAACCAGTAGTTGCCACAATCAGCTGCAAGCAGTGGTCAGAGAAGGCTCTAAGGCCAACAGAGACCAGGCTAAAGACCTGGAAGTTGACTGGAGAGAAAGTACAGCAGTTCAAGGAATTACTCAGGGCTCTAGCACCCCAAGAAGAGGAGGAAATAGGTGGAGTTGAAGAAGAGTGGCAGCGCCTAAAAACAGCATGTGTTAGGACTACAGAAAAGATATGTGGCTGAGCCAGGTATGGAAATAAGGTACATAATGAAAGCTGGTGGTGGAATGCAGAAGTGCAGGAAGTAATCAAAAGAAAGAAGGAGTGCAGGAAGAAGTGGGAGATTGAAAAGACTGACCAAGCTAGGAAGGACTACTGGTTGGCTAACAAAGAAACTAAGAAAGAAGTTACAATAGCAATGAATAGGACATCAGAGGCACTCTATCAGCTTCTGGAAAGTGACTCAGTAAGGGGCACAAAGAAACTATACCAGGTTGCAAGGCAAAGACAGAAAGATAAAGAAGATAGTCAGACACCCTTCATAAGGGATTCCAGCAACAACCTGCTTACCAGCCCACAGGACATCAAAGGCAGATGGAAGGAGTATTTCCAGCAGCTTCTGAATGAAGAAAACCCCACAGAAGCGGTACTGCCCCAGAAACAGCCTACAATGAGAGTAGAAGAGGAGCCCAGCTTAGAAGAAGTAAGAGCAGCACTAAGGAAAATGAAGTCAGGGAAAGCAGCAGGCTCAGATGAGGTCACAGCAGATATGATAAAGATGCTGGATGAGCTAGGGGAGAAATGGCTCCTGAGGGTACTAATTGCAGTGTGGAGAGAAAGGCATATTCTAGATGACTGGAGAATAAGCATACTCGTGCCAGTGTACAAGAACAAAGGGGACATCCACAACTGTGAACAGTAGAGAGGCATCAAACTCCTAACCCATTGCATGAAAGTTCTGGAGAGGGTGATTGATAAACGGATACGCAGAATAGTAGAATGTAAGATGGGAGATGAACACTTTGGATTCAGATCAGGATGCAGCACAATTGACCCAATGTTTGCATTGAGACAGATACTTGAGAAGAAACTAGAGAAGAGGAGAGAGTCAAACGGGGCTTTCCTAGTCTTGGAGAAAGAATATGACAAGGTCCCAAGAAAGCTGATCTGGGCAGTACTGCGGTGGTTTGAAGTCCCAGAAACATTGGTAGAATTAGTACAGGCTATGTACAAGGACCCAGTGATTCAAGTACGAACAGTGTTTGGCCTCACTGAGGGGTTCCCAGTGGGAGTGGGTGTACACCAGGGTTCAGCTCTGAGCCCAGTGCTGTTCATACTGGTAATGGACTACATCAGCAAACAGGTTGGAGGGGACAGATCAACAAAGCTGCTGTATGCAGACGATGTGGCAGTACAGGCAGACTCTGAGCTAGAACTTCAGCAAAGGATAGGAGAATGGAATGCAAATCTGAAGGCACATGGGATGAAACTAAGCACATATAAGACAGTGATAATGGCAGCAGATTGGGGAAATCAGAAAAAGATGAGAATAGAGATAGATGGGAAGATAGTGGAACAGGTAAACAGCTTCAAGTATCTGGGAGGGGTGGTTGAGGAGAAGGGTAGTCTGAATGAAGAGGTCAAAGCTAGAATCAGAGGGGCTGCAGCCAACTGGCATAGAGTATCAGGTGTAGTCTATGACAGAAGAATGCCAAAGAAGCTGAAAAGTAAGGTGTATAAGACAGTGGTGTGACCAGTACTTCTGTATGGTACAGAAACCTGGGCAGTAAAGGCAGAACAGTTGAAGAAGCTAGAGGTGATGGAAATGAAGTGCCTGAGAAAGGTGGTAGGATGCACACTGCGGGCACCCCAGTACAGGATCGAACCAATAATGGCCAGAGAAAGTGAACAAAAATTAAGAAAAGGTCCTAATTGGAAAACCTCAGGCTCCAATGCAGTACCTAACTTCTGGCTAAAAGAATTAACACCTTTACACAAAGATTTAGAACAGCAGGAAAAATGATACTCCTCCTTATTGTGAACCTACAACCTATCCAAAAACAATAGACCAATTACATACCTTTTTATGATGTACATACTATACACAATAACTGGTGCCAACTGAGAATATAGTCTTCTAGAAGGAAAAGTCAATCATGGCAATAGAACAAAAAGGTAACTAAAGAAAATCATGTGGAACAGAGGATCATTTGTTGTTAAATAAAGTCATAATGGAGAATTGTGAAAAGAGGAAGCATCTAAATATGGCATGGGTATATGACAAAAAAAGCATTTGACAGTATCCCACATTTATGGATAAGAGTGTGATTGCAGATGTCTCCAAGATACACCTTATATCGATCAATTACATTATAGTGACCATGAAGCAGTAGCAAACCACTTTGCAGCTAAACCATGAGAGAGGACAAATTATTCTTCCAGGGAAAAAAATTCAAAGGGGGTATATTCCAGGGTGACTCTTTGTCACCACTGCTCTTTTGTCTTGCCTAACCCATTAAGATGATTATTTAATAGATTAGGAGGGTAATTCAATAAGTCCTACATGGAGCGTTTCTCCATGTAGGAATGGTGGCACAGCCCGAACACGAAGTCAGGAGGCTGAGCAATCCAGGAAACAAGGCTGGAGGTGTGCACAAGCCTCCCCAGCACTGTCTGGACATGGAGGTGACAGCATAATGCAAATCACCTCATCTGCTGGTGAAAACTATGCAAATGAGGTGAATTTGTGATCCAGGAAGCAGACAGGCATCTGTGTAGGAGCCGTACCTGCAGGAGCAGTTATAACTGTGTACCGGAATGTAAAAATAAAAAAAAGGCTGCGACAACTCAAATAAAAGCATGTATTAGGTGCAGTAGGCATGCCAATGGCCAAAACTATGGCTATTGGCATTTAAAACTGATGCAATTAATGAAACATCCAAATATTTTTTTAACACATATGACACATTTAAGCATTATACTGGCTAGTAGACAGACTCATACAATGGCAGGTTATAGTGGTTGCTAAGGACATAGGCCCTGGTGTAGTGCAGTAACTAAGGTATACGCAATTAGGAGTATGTAAATGAGCTAAGTTTACTGAATAGCAAAATGGGCCATTTTGTCCATAGTTACCTAACCATGTAGGGGCTACAACATGGTAGTATAGGCAGAAGAAGCAGCTGACATAATAAGGGAGTGTGTCAGGTTTGTGTAAGCACATTGGAGCTTAGCGGCTCTTGCTTGTGCTCAGCTTAGCACAGCTAAGCAGCAGGGGGGTATGTCTGAGGCTGCTAACTGTGCTTAGCTGGTTAAACAAATACTGAGCATGGTCATGTACAGGGGGCATCCTTTTCTGCTCAGCATTGTTTACACTAGTTCCATGGGTTTGCACGGAGTGCTGTCAGGCTTAGAAGTGGAGGCAACTGAAAAAACATAAATAAATAAAAGGAAACAACTGAAAAAAGGCAATCAACTATAAATGACTAATAAGCCCTTTGCCACTCACAGTGGGCCATTCAAACCCCTCAATAATGTAGCTGTCAGGTGGAATATATCATAGCCAATCACAAAGGCTGCATCTGCAGCACACCACTATAAAGTATACAGACACTCTTCAATCTGATTTTCCCACATACTCTGCACCACTGGAGTACACACTTGGGAATTTTAACTGAAAGAATGCTAGGGGCTGCTGCTGCTTTGCTACAGCTCTATGTTCTACAGGCTGATGGCAGTGATGAGGATGATGCTGACAACTGGCCCAGACTGAGGAGGAGAAGAGTGTTCAGGTCCAGGGTAACCTTTCTGGGGCAACATGAGCTGGAGATATTAGAAGGCTACAGTGTGGACAGACATACTACAGCAACTCACTGAGCTCTGCCGGCCTCACCTCAGACCCAGAGCCAACAGAGGGGAACTCATTCCAGTGGAAACAAAGTTATGTGAGTCCTTATGAATACTAGCTACAGGTAATTTCCAAAGACCTACTGGGGACATCATGGGGATCTGATAGGCATCCACATCAAGGGTACTTCAACAGTTCCTGGATGTCATGCTAACACATGCCAGTGTACACATTTATTTCCCCAAGATCCCTGAGGAGAGAACCAGCAATATGCACCTCTTCCACCATGTAGCACACTGCCCATACATACTGGGGGCCATAGGCTGCACTCATGTGTACATCAAAGCACCACCTGGTGAGGAGGGTAGAGTGCATTTCAACCACAAGGGCTATCACTCCATCAAGTGCCAGGTCGTGTTCAATGCCCATGGCATTATCATCAATGTGTGTGCTGGCAGCCCTGGCAGTTATCATGACTCCCACATCTGGCATGCCTCACAGCTGTACCAGGCATTTGCCAGGGGGGACACCCTGGATGATCATTTAGTGGGAGATGATGGTTACACACTGTAGCCATGAATGATGACACCAATAAGAAATGCAACACATTTCACATACACTGACACACTAGGGACCCAGGGACTGACACTTCACTCTGACTCACACACACAGTATAAGGGATGCCACACACATCACACTACCTGTACCTTGCCATGCATAGGCTGTGTACTGCATGCATCTGACAGAGTCATCCCTGAAGCACTGTCCTCACAACTGCTGCAGGCGCAAGCTAAGTCACTCTTTATAACAACAAATGAATGGAGTAGTAGACTGTAGTAGCATATCCATGGTATTGCTGCATGTATGAAAGGGAATGGGGTGGGCTACCAGTATAGCAGCAGACAACTGACAGCTATGTGGGACAACAGGAAATGTCTGCCAAATACTGGATGGCCCAGAATATGCAGTAGCCCCCAAGGTGCCAAAACTCACTGCAGTATATGTGGGGACTAAGAAACTGCGGGGTCATAAGTCACATGCATGGATGTCAATGTTGGAGTCCCATAGACATCTCTCAGCCTCTCACAGCAAGTCATCTGTACAAAGCCATAAAGGAATGTGTGGCAAAGACCCACAAATAGGGACAGTTATGAAATATTGCTCCGATGAACTTATACAATGATATTAGAACAGGTCTTGCAGTTGCATTAAGTCTCTGAAGGGTAAGAAGTCTGATACTCAAATGTCTGTCATTACTTTCTAAGTCCTATCTTTAATGATATGCAAGTATTTTCCAAGACAACCATAACACTGTGCTAAATGGACCCAAAATATGAAGCAAACATCTGGACAGTCTGTGGAAATTTATACAACTGAGAGGTATGCTCCCTACACCCAACACACCTGCGTTCCCATAGAAAATTTCTGCTTGTAGGGTAATAGCAGCAGACCACACATTCCCACGGCTGTCCCAATCAACTTGCTAACTTGTTCCATGTCCACAATATGCAAGGGTCAATATGCTGTGATTATGCATGGTTAATATGGATAGAAAGTCAAAAGCACTTACTGTTAGCTGTTGTGGTTTAGTGGTCTAAGTACAGTACTGTGGTTAACAGGGTCTGTGGTTTAAGACTGGCCATGCCAGCTCTTTTGCATGTCATCTACACCTATGGTAGGAGTTGTACAGACTGTCTAGAAGTCAGTATTTGTTACTGCAGGAAAGCTGGACAAAGGAGGGACAGGGGGCTACACATATGGACAGTACACAGCTTGTAGTAACCTACACAGTGCCTAGTAGAATAGCAGATTGTGACAAATCAGTGTAGTGCCAGGTTATAAATGGCTGCCATCTTGCTGAGTCAGTATTGACAACAAATCAATGGGCACCATCCATAGTCCTGGAATGACAGGGTGTCACAGAATGTACATACATATGCCTCACATATCTGTTTTGCTCTTCATAACATTGCATTTGCCTGCCAAACTATGTGCAAAACAATAAAGGTTGATGTAAAACATCAATGACAGACAGTTGAGAAGCAGATGTCATACCCATAAGAAAATGTAAGCTAATACACAAACATTCTACCAACTGTCTACTTTTGGAAGAGCAATAGTGGCACCCTGTCCCCATGTCTGGGCCTGTGTCTGACTGTTATATATGGGCCTTTCCAGACATCAGTCTGTAAGAGTTTAACAGCTATGGCCAACATGTAGCCTTATTATAACACTGCAACACAAACTGTCTGAGGAACACAGCAAACGTAGGGGTGCAATGATGGACAACCTGCTAAACAGTGAGGAGGGTAGAGTCTACGTCAACCACAAGGGCTATCACTCCATCAACTGCCAGGTCATGTGCAATTCCCAGGGCATTATTATCAATGTGTGTGCACTGGCATCATTGGCAGTTATCACTTCTCCCACATATGGCATGCCTCACAGCTGTACCAGGCATTTGCCAGGAGGGACATCGTGTATGGCCATCTAGTGGGGGATGCTGGTTACGCACTGGAACCGTGGATGATGACATCCATCAGAAATGCACATACACCCACTGAAGAATGCCATAATGCGGCACAGACACAATCTAGGAACAGAATAGAGCATGTGTTTGGGCTGCTCCAGTCACGGTTCTGCTGCCTTGACATATCTGGTGGAGGCCTGCAGTACTCTTCAGTCACATGTGCACACATGTTCATAGTATCTGCCATGCTACACAATATGATCCTGTGAAAACAGCTGCAGCAGGAACAGCACAGGGAAGGGGGACACAGCCCCTCACTATTGACAAGGTCCACACAGGGACTGGGGGACTCAGGGGATGAAGACTCTCAGCCTGTCCCTGTAGGCAGACATAGGCCATGGCCAGTACACCCTGGCCTTGGCAAAGAGGCAATGCATAGAACATACACTGACACCCTAGGGGTCCAGGGAATGACACCTCATTCAGACTCACATACAGACAGTAAAATGGATGCTAACCACATCCCACTACTTATACCTTACCATGTATAGGCCGTGTACAGCCTGGATCTGACAGAGTCAGCCCCAAAGCACTGCCCTCTCAACTGCTTCTGGCACAAGATAAGTCACTGTTATTAACAATAAATGAATGGAGTAGTAGACTGTGGTAGCATATGTATGGTATTGCTGCATGTATGCCTGGGAATGGTGTGGGTTACCAGGATAGCACCAGACAATGTAGAGCTATGCGGGAAAACAGGAACTGTTACCCAAACACTGGCTGACCCACAATATGCAGTAGGCCCTAAGCCAACAAAATCCACTGCACTATGTGAGGGACTTACAAACAGTGGGGTCAAAGGACAAATGCAATGACATCAATAGCTCTAATCCTCTTACAGTAAGAAATCTGCACAAACCCATAAACAAATGCGGAGCAAAGGCCCAAAAACAGGGACAAGTCACAAATATTGCACTTACAAACATAAAAAGCTGATAGAATAACAGTTGTTGTATAGGAACATAGGAAGTTACAAGGCTATCGACCCTGAGGCCTTCACAAGCCTAGACAAGAATTTAGTCATGTTCCAATAAGTCAGCACCCTATGCCACTGTCCAGCAGGGACATCAGTGTAATCCCAGGGGTGTATTTTCTATTCCCATCCAGTTATCCAGGTTGTGCTTAAAAAGGTTTAAAGAGGTACTCTGCTTTACATGGAGATGGAGTCTATTCCACAAACAGGGGAGTCTCTGTGACACAAATCTGCCCTGCCAACAAGTCCTATTGATGTCACAGACCAGGTTGAGGTCACGTGTGTGGGTTATTCGAGTGGAACTTGACGTGTGGATATGCAGCAGTCCCATCAGGATGGGGTCTAAGATTGCTTTGTTTGCCAGATAGAAGTCACATTTGAGGAGTCTGTAGGAGACTGAGCAGAGGGACACGGCTTTTAGCCTATCTGTGTAGGGTAGATGTTTGAGGCCCTGGATTCTCTGGGTGAGGAATCTCTATGGTGTCTCCAGCTGCTGCATGTGCTTTGCGAGATACATGCCGAAAGGGGCATTGTATTCAATAATCGGTCTTATAAGGGAAGAATAAAGGGATTTTATGACCACCTTGTCCCTGGATGAGATACCCTTACTAATGAGGTGGGCCATGTAGAAAGCTTTAGATACAATGGAGGCAATATGGTGGGCAAAAGTTAGTTTGCTGTCAACATGGGTTCCCAAGTCCCTCACGACTGATTGCATGCTTAGTGCCTTATTATCAATGTGATAATTTGTGTGGATATCATTCTCCCAAAAAGGGAAGATGATGCATTTTTTGGCATTCAGTTTGAGGCCATGTTTCTAGCACCAGTCATTTGTTTAGGTGAGACTCTCTTGGAGGATGTCCACATCACTAGGGGAATTGATGACGGCACCCAGCTTGCAGTCTTCTGCAAACTTGGTCAGTCATAGTCCACTAGATTTGTCCTGAACCTCTGAGAAGTATATCCCAAACAGCAGAGGCTCCAAGACCGATCCCTGGGGTACACTGCTTGTTATGGGTTTACTACTTGAGGTGGATTTCCCTATTTTGAGTAGGTGGGTTCTATCAGTAAGCCAGTTTGCTACCCATCCGGTAACATATGGATTGATGCCTAGTTGAGAAAGTTTATGTATTATACCTGAATGAGGAATAGTATCGAAGGCCTTGGCCAGATCAAGGTAGGTGGTGTGCACTGTCTTGCCCTCATCTATGTTCTTGGTGACTGTCTCAAAGAAGTCAACCAAATTTAACAGGCATGACCTCCCCTTGACAAAACAAAACTGCATTGGATCAAGTGTCTGGAGGTTACCAATATTCTTTTTAATGAGGTCCATGATATTCCTATCCATGGCCTTGCAGATCAGGCTAATTAGGCTGATGGATATATAATTTCCTGGATCGGTGAATGCTCCATCTTTGTGCAAAGGGATAACAGTAGCTGTCCTCCACTCAGTTGGGATGATTCTGGTATTCAGGCTTTGGTTGAATAGGGTGCCTAATAGTGCTGCAAGTTCCTGCCTGAGTTCACGTAGGATGTAGCCTGGGATTTTATAGGGTCCCATTGAGGCTGTATTTTTTGCCTTTGAGAGGGCAGTGATGACTTGCTCCCTAGAGATAAGGGGTGGGGGCAGGTACTGGGGATGTCCTGGTTTACTGATGGGGGACAGAGGAGTGAAGTTTTTACTGAACCTGTCTGCTAGCAGGTTGGCTATATCTACAGGGTTTGTGTATTTGGTGTCCTTGACCACCAGTTCTGAGCAGATCTGGCTGCTTCCCTTGATATAGCAGAACTATGTGAAGAAAGCCTTATGACTGTCTTTAGTAGATGTGGCCAGTTTGGATATGGTCTGCTTTGGAGGACTTCACTAGTGCTCTTATTTGCTTGTTCAGGCTAAGGAGAGATTGCTTCCAATTAGGCACCTGTTCCTTCTTGGTCCTGGACAGCATTTTTTTTTATTATACAGATTATTTACTGTAGATGTCCACCAGACAGGTTTACTCTTCCTTGAGGAGGAGGATTTTGCCATGTCTGGTAGTTCTGATTCCATGCAGCTATATAAATGCTCATATAGTACTTTGATGTAAGTTTGGATATATGTGCCAATTTCTGTGGAGGGCTGGGGACTTTGAAGATGTTTATACCTTATTTCATGAGGTTATAATCAGCTTTGGAGAAGTTTTTTTTGGTTTTACCCTAGCTGGGGGGGGGGGGGGCAGGGGAGATAGTAACATTGAAAGTGACTGCTTTGTGGTCTGATCTTACCAGGGATGATGACACTGTAGGGATGCTTCAATGGTTACTTATGTTGGTTAATACAAAGTCCGAGATATTTTCACCTCTTGTGGGGGTGTCAACCAACTGGTCCAAGGCATTTGCATTGATGAAATCAAGGAATCTCTGGGCATTTATTTTTTTTCAAAAAACCTTTTATTGAATTATTAATATATGCATATTTACAATACAACAAGAACACAATAACCAAAATGAACATTGGATATAAGAGCACGGGAGTTCAAGTATAAATGCAAGACTATAACAATGTAAATGCAAGAACTCCTAACAGAACAACTATAACATAACTATATACAAAGTATGAATATGTTAAACCAGAGGCAACAAAGTATATAATCCTGTATATAAAGGAGTATGCATGTAAATGTAAGTGAGAGAGAGCTAGGTTAATAAAACTATAAAAGAAAAAAAAATGCCAGAGATTATTAAACACTATCCAAGATGTGTAATACCTTTTCTAAGACTTTATTCTTAAGATCTAACTTCTTTGGACTCTTCACCAGTAATTTCTGAGCTGAAATATAAGAGTAGACTAAGGTTCTAAAGTTATTCCAATTTAGTTTGGTGCGGTCTAACCAATTTTTAGTAATATAAAACTTAATGAGTGAACAAATATAAACTAACACATGTGTATCAAATTTTGATAGATGAATAATAGGAATATGAAGAATCACCAATTCCCAGGATAGTGTGGATTTTTGGTATCCCATTTTTTGTAATCTGATTTTAAGGGAGGTCCAAAGTTTATGTGAGTGCTGACAGGACCACAAAATATGTAAGAGATCAGCATTCAAAGAAGAACAGCAAGAACATGAGGAGGGAATTCTGGAGTCAAACTTGTTAAGTTTGGAAGGAGTATGATACGCATTATTAAATATCATTAACTGGGTATAAAAAAAGCTTCTTGAATGGGGAATAGTCTAAAGTATCCTTGATGGCTGAAAGTTTCTGAGTTAAAGACAAATGGACATTCTGTTTATCCCAATAATCAGAAAATAGATAAGTATTATTATGTATTATCTGATTAACCAGATTATAAGATTTAGATAACATCTTCTGTGGTAATGTTAGAGCTTGTATAACAGTGGTAAGATTTGTAAAATCATTTATACTTACTATAATGTGAGCAAATTTCACAATGATGCTATCTCTCAATTGACGTAGTATAGTAATGTAATTAATATTTGCTTTCAGCTTTATGCGTAGGTTAGTGAGAGATAAATCGTTATATTGTAGCAAGTCCCACACAGTGAAACTTTGATTAAGTGGAAATTTAGAAAGATTAAAAGGCACATTATTAAACTGGATATTAGGATTTAAGTGTAAAGGTTGTGTTAGTTGAAAAATGCTATCTAGATTAATGAGTTTTATTAATTCTTGAAAATAATTGATCTTTTGTTTTAAGGGTTTGGAAATTTTCAGAATGTTAGCAGCTTCCTTAGAAAGGAAAGGAAGAGCAATTGGGTTAATATTTTTACTTGAAATGTATTGATGCCATAATTTGGTCCAAATGGGGTACTGCCTATACCTATCAGTTTTCAAGTTCACAATGGTGAGTAGTTTGTTAGCCGAAATAATTAAATAATACATGTAAAAGTTCAGAAGACCTAGGCCTCCTTTATTTTTAGGACACGTTAATTTAAGATATGATATTCTGACTGACTTAGGAGACCAGATAAATCTAACTAATTCCTTATTGACTTTTGTAAAGAAAGATTTAGGAATAATCTGGTCTATGGCATTAAATTGAAATAGGAGTCTAGGGAGTATATTCATTTTGACTATCGCTGCTTTGGATAAGAGTGATATATTAAGTAATTCCCATCTATGTAAATCTAAAACTATTAATGACCATACTCTGTGAATATTATTTTGAAATGTAGAAAGACCATTATGCTCAATTTGAGTACCTAGGTATTTAATTGCATAGGTGAAAGAAAAAGGGGAATCTGAAAATATGTGAGGTTTATGGGCAGATGGATTTATAGGAACAATGAAAGTTTTATGAGAATTCACCTGATAATCAGAGGCCTGTGAAAATTTATTAATAATATTGATTATTTTCACAAGGTCTGTACTAGGTGTTTGGAAGTATATCACCAAGTCATCCGCAAATGCAGAAAAGGGCACCTCAGAATTTAAAATTTTGGGAATCTTGTGAAAAGTGTTTTGTGTTATATATAATAACATTGGCTCTAAGTATAGATTAAAAAGAAAAGGAGATAATGGGCATCCCTGTCTCGTACCATTAGTGATTTTTATAATCTTAGAGGCATTTCTATTGATATGAAGAAAGGTGGAAGAATCCTTATATAAAACTTTAATAAAATCAATAAAAGTATTAGGTATATTAAAGCAAGACATAGTACGAAAAAGAAAGTCCCAATTTACTCTGTCAAAAGCTTTCGAAGCGTCAAGGATCAGTGCATATATATAGGATTTCTATCTTTTTTTGCGAAGTGTATAAAGGCATCTAGAGATAAAGTATTGTCTCATACATACCTGCGGGACATAAAGCCTGATTGATCTGGGGAAATTAATGATGTTAGAACTTTTTTCAATCTCTCAGCTAATAATGAGGCTAAAATTTTAATGTCAATATTAATTAAGGAGATGGGTCTATAATTATTAGGATCTGTTTTGTCTTTATTATTGTTTAGAATTAATATGGTTTTTGAGACATTCCAATGTAAATCTGATATACCATTTATTTTTATGTAGTTAAAAACTTTAAGAAGAAAAGGTACAAGAATTGACTTGTGAGTCTTATAAAATTCTGGTGTAAATCCATCCGGACCTGGGGATTTATTAGTTTTAATCTTGTCAATGGCTTCTGAAATTTCTTGAGATCTCAAAGGGGCCGATAGTGTTTTCCTTTGTTGATCATTCAGTAGTGGGAATTTAATGGATGATATAAAACTTTCAATATGCTGTGTAGTCATAGGGTCAGGCTCAAGGTAGTGAAAAGATGCATAATTTCTAAGTCCGTATTATATATCTTGTTGTTATAGTGTATAGGTGTTATTCTAGGTAAGGAATGATTATTTTTAATTATTCTGGTGAGAACTTTAGAGGGGACTTGAGCCCATTCGGAATAAGTAGCTAAGAGCCTTTGTTCTATTATAGAGAGATTATGTTGGTGTAGTAGTAAAAGTTCTTTTTTGGAATTCACAAATTTGTAGATATATAGAAGAATCAGGATTCAATCTGTGCTGGTTTTCTAAAATTTGGATTTTTAGTTTTAACGATGATTCTTTATTTCTATACTGTTTTTTAAGATAAGAAGCCTTGCTAATTAACTCTCCTCTAAGGTTTGCCTTACAAGCAGCCCATTGAACATCATATGGAATGTCTGATGTATCAAGATTGGAAAACATTTCTTGTATAATCTCAGTAATTATAACATGGATATTCTTATTCAAGGGAAGGTTGTTGTTAAATGTCCATCTATTTTGTGTATATATGTGTGGCCTCGTTATATCAAAGCTAATCTTAAGTGATATCCTTGAATGATCAGATAAAAATCTAGGCTCCATGAAGTATTCAATTTTTTGATGCATAAGAAAAACAGAAGCAAGAAAAAAATCTAGTCTTGACCATACATTATAACATTTAGAATAATATGTATATCTATCTTTCCTGTCAGTATGTACATTGAGGGTAATGGGATCTATAAGGTTGAGGTCTAACATTAATTCTTCTAGGGCAATAGATGCTTGGTGATTATATGAAATTGATCTACTAGTACGATTGATATCAGGATTAATAACGGCATTCCAATCCCCACCCATAATAATATAATGATCCTTGAAAGATGAAAGAATATTACATATCTGAATAAAGAAAATATGTTGGTGGTCACAAGGACTATATAAATTAAAAAACAAGAGTGGTTTATCAATGTTAGAAAAATAAGAAGAGAAATAACACCATCTACCATCTGCATCATAATTTATGTTTGTAGTATTACCAAGGAAATTGTTTTTGACTAAAATTGCCACACCTCTTGAATTAGAGCAATCCCCGGCTGCAATTATCATTTTAACCCATTTCTTATTGTTTTCTTTTTTCCAGTCATCTCTATGCACGTGTGTTTCCTGCAGAAAACAAATACTGGCCTGAGATTTGAACACTAAATGAAACAATAGTGATCTCTTAGTTTTGTTCTGTAACCCTCTGACATTCCAAGAATCAATATATAAAGACATTACATTAGTTGCTTAAAGTCTATGTATCTACTTAAGTGTTTACTCAGTAAAATCTTAAATATTTTACTTAGTAAAATCCTAACAAAATAGAAAATATTGAACCTAGTCTCACTGTATAAATTATATTGTATGTTACTGCCTCTTAAAAGTTCCAAAATCAAAACCAGTTCCCTCCATACTAACCCGGTGCCTACCCACCCGTCTACAACAAAAGAAGGAACATATGAATCATCACAAATAATAAAGTTAACTTTGGTTAACATAATAGAAATCATAACTGAAATAGTTCTATAAAGAGTCCTGAAAAGGACTATTATAATCTTTAAACATAACTATAGATATATACAAAAACATGGAAAACAAAATGTCCGTCATAGTAAAACCTCACCACACCAACTCTCCTTCTCACTGTAGTGTTTAAAATAAAATTAAATGTATTGACAAGTTTGTGGTATCCGCTGGATGTAATGTGTATATGATAGGTGTTGATAGGGATATGAACCTATTTGTGACTCTGGGATATTAGACTCAACTTTTATTAGTACCCATTTATCACCTGTTTATGTAGCTGTCATACTACATATATAAATATAAATGACGACTGTTTATATGACTTAAGAAGTGTTTAAGAAAGACAATTCTACACACAATCTTATTATTCCCTAAATATCATATTTCATTCGCTTACAAGCTTCACAAATTCTTGCATTCATTTTCCAATTATCCATGTAATCTAATGCAGAAATGCAGGGCAACTAGAAGTCATCCTAGCACTCATTGGGTGCAAGATGGAGAAAATAAAATCAGGATAGGATGCTAATCCATCACATGGTGCACATATGTACTTGTATACTTGCAGGCAACATGATGAATTTCCAATTCACCTACAACAGTATTTTAGGACTGGAAAGGAAACTATGGTATCCAATCACCCCCCACATACACATATGTAGGGAGGACATGAGGATTTTGTTGAGAATCAAAGTGGAGAATAAAGTGCTGTGAGATAGTGAAGCTATCTGCTTTGATACCGTACATACTGTACAAACACATACCTCACAGCTAATAATGAAAGTTATTCCTGTGACACTGTTTTTGCATAAACAGACACAAACTATGCAATATTCTACTAAGTATAATTGAACAAAGTTAATGTATCTGATGAAAGTCAAATTAAAAGCAACATTCTAACATAGAGAAAAGAAAAAAGCAATGTGTAAATGGAATATAAATGGTTCTTAGCAACTTTTCTCTTTTGAAAGCTAAACCTTGAGTGTGTCTTAATGTTCGTGTTAGGCACGACAGGCACGTCAAACTGAAGGTTTACCAGAATATAGAAAAAAGTGCTCTGCATGACTGAAGAGGCAATGTCATCTCTATGGGTCTCAGCGACGATCACAGAAGAAACCAATTGTGGCATTCCAATGTACAAAATGAAACTAAAGGGTAAGCAGGATTACAATACAGAAAAAAAGTCTCATCCAGCTACCATGTAAGTCGAAGACAATAAGCTATATACGTAGCTACAGTCTATGTTAGGTGAGCGTGCCTTCATAAAGATAGATCGATGTGATACAGTCACTACAATTGTCATCGAACAAAAGTTCCTATTGGCATAAAGCACTAGTTTTAAATGTAGAATGGATGCAAAACATGAAAGATAGCTAGCCAAGATTGTCATCTCAACACAGTTTAGTACTTCACAATTCAGAGTAAAAACGGCATAACAAATGCAGAACATATGAATAAAACTAGATTAGCACAATGACTTATAAAACAAACCAAACGAAAGAACTTTACCAACCAGGTAAAAAGTATTGCGCCAAGAAATGGACAGGCAGCTTGTAATAAAATTTATTTATGTCTCGAACCAATTCCAGAATGCACTTTGAATCTGGTCACGTAATAAAAAACGAAACAGTTCCACAATAAACTCAAGCGCTTTCACCTGGGCTCTCCCAGGCTTTGTCAAGATACCTTGTGAAAGTTTCTTTGCTTTTTTTATACAGTTCTTTGAAATTGATGATTGAATCAATATGTCAATTATATAATTAATGAGTCATGTAACCAATCATATTTACCCACTAAAACCTAAATTTAAAACTGTAAGCGGTACAACATTTAGGGTACTACATTACTATTTGTCCAAATATTGCAGGTGTTTGAAAAATATTAACAAACTACAAAATTAAAAATGTTCTGTGTAAAACATTTATACAAAATAAAATTTCGCATAATAATTAATTCATGTTTAAATTATACTTAAAACCCAACTGTGATACCCCATATATCCATTTTAACAACAGCTACTTTTATATAACCAAAGATGTTTTCATAATAATCAAACTCTAAATTGATGAACAAAAAATAGGAATTAATACCAGACTGATGACAAAAGAAAATTACATAGTGTAAACTGTGCATATAGATATAAATATGAGCATGAACATAAATATATGTAAATATAAATATATCCATAAATATAAATATAAATATAAGTATAAATATAAATATATAAATGTAAAAATTCAACAATCTAGTCGACTATAGCTTAGCTCTCCTTAATTTGAGTACACTACTTATACTGATGGTTTCGTTCAACCCGGGTGGCCTAGAAGCATTGAGTCTTAATTGCCATAGCAATTCCCTGTACTCTAGGGACGTTTCCCAATCACCTCCCCTAGGGTTATGCATGACCTGTTCTAACACTAAAAACTTTAGAGTCATCTGTTTGCAAGTTAGGAAATGTTTGTAAAAGGCATTTGTTGACTTCTTTTTGCTTATTTCATATAAATGTTCATAGACTCTTTTCTTTAGTGTCCTTTCGGTTTTGCCAACATAAAAACCATAGCAATGTTGGCAAAACCCTAAATAGACCACCCCTTTAGTGTTACAATTGAAGTGACCTGGTGAGATAATGTTGGCCCTCCTAGATTTCAAATATAAGCCCTTGTTATTAACCATTAAAGGACATTGCTTACAAGAATTACATCCATAAGTCCCAAATTTTAATTGGGTATTACAAGCCTTTCTTAATTGATTCATTTCAAGTAGGTCTTTAAGATTCTTATTCCTCCTTCTCAAAAAATGTGTTTTTTCTGGTATTATGTTATTAATTTCATAATTCTTAGATAACATGGGCCAATATTTTCAAATGATATTATCTATCTCAGAGTTGTTCATATTAAATGTATGGAGAAAAGAATTTTCTTTCTCAACATAATGTTTATTTATGTTTTTATTTGAGTTATTATCTGGACCTTCCCCTAGTAAAGGAAAATATTGGTCCACCCTTTTAGAGGAAATTTCTTGTGCTAATGTGTCAAATAAATGTAATGGATAATCTTTTTTCAAAAATAATATTCTAAGAAATTCTACTTCCTTTTGAAATAAGTTGTCTTCACTGCACATGCGGGAGGCTCTGATGAGTTGGCCCTTTATAATTCCCTTCTTTTGGGACAACTGGTGATCACTTCCAAAATGCAAAAACATATTGGAATAACTATCCTTTCTGAATATACTAGATTGAAATTGATTCATTTCTAAATTTCTTTCTAACTTAACATCCAAGTAATGTAGATAATTAGGGTTTATTGAGTAAGTAAATTTCAAAAAATCAGTCGTAGAACCAATATAACCCATACATTTTTCAAAATCATTAAGGTCACCTCTCCACAAGATACAAATATCGTCAAGGTATCGCTGGTAGTGTATAATATACTTAACCCATTCAGAAGCAAAAATATAATTAGACTCCCAATAATGAAGAACCGTATTTGCGTATGCTGATGCACATGGAGTCCCCATAGCTACTCCTCTTTTTTGTTTGAAAAGTTCTCCATTGAAGGAAATAAAATTGTTGTTAAGGATTACATCCATAAATTCCACTAACAAACCTGTCATGTTAGCGCTAAGAACTGCTGAGCAGGTAATTACATAATTGAACCATTTTAAGCCTGTAATATATGGGATGCTGGGGAACAAGTCTACTATATCTATAGTTATCATAAACTTAGTGTCTGTAAAATGTTCCCGTTTCACATTTCTTAAGAAGTCCCACGAATCCTTACATAAATGTTGAAATGATGTCACCAAATTTTTTGTTGTAATATCTATAAACTTCCCTAATGGTTCAGTTATTCCCTTGGCTCCTGCCACTATAGGTCTGAATCGTAATGGGTTCAGCCCTTTGTGGACCTTCAGGATACCAAATATTACTGGTGTTAAGGGTTTTGGCACCAACAAATAATTATACAGCTGTTCGTTAATTGCACCTTGCATAAGGTGGTCCTCTAACATATACTTAATTTTTGCATAGGCTATATTTCGTTCGTTGAGTGAAACTTCACTATATTGTTGTGTGTCATGCAATAAAGTATGTAAGGTTGCTTCATAGTCATGTCTATACATAAGCACCACCCCCCCCTTATCTGTTTTCATTACCCTGATGTCTTCCGTTCTCAACAGGTTAATTAGTCCAAATGCTTCATTGGAAAGGTTTCTAGGGTGTGTTGTACCTTTGTTACCTTTGATATTCCTAATTTCTATTTCTACTAACTCCTCAAAGATTTTCAACGCTGGATGGAGCGGAGGATTAAAAGTACTGGACCTGTGAAATAAATTGGGTGTATAATTATCACCCCTGAAATAAATGTTTAAATTAAGTTGTCTCATAAATAATTTCAGGTCCAATACTGTTCTGGTCATATCTAAAGAATGGGAGGGAACAAAATGTAGCCCCTTTGTGAAAAGATCAAAATACACAGTGTTCAATTCTGTATCCGTGTAATTGTAAATAATTAAGTTATCTTGCTTACAAACATTACAATTATTTGGGGTCATAATATTCACTTCATCTAAAGGAGTTATTACCTCCTGGATTTGTTCCATCTCTGTGTTTGGGGGGTAAATTCCCTGTTCCTTTGCCTCCCCGGAGCATAGTGAAAAACCTGCTTAGGTTCCTGATTTGATTTCTGGGCTAGTCTTTCACTTCTCCTAGGGGCCTGTGTATCAGGTGTAGCTTCGTTGTCGTCATCACTTCTCCTAGGGGCCTGTGTATCAGGTGTAGCTTCGTTGTCGTCATCTAAGTTGTTAAGAGTGTTGCCATTGTTAAATTTACTGTTGTACCATTTTCTTTTGTTATTGAAAACATAAGCTGTCCCATTTCTATAGTCTACTAGGTCTCGTTCCAGTTTTTTTTATCTTCCTAGAAACAACCCTCATACAATGATCATCTACTTCTTTAAATGCACTTTCATAGTCTTTCTTAATACTATTAAAATTACTGTTGTTCACAATTGTATTGTTGAGGGTATTAACCTCAACTAGTAATGCAGCAGCTTTTGTCTCATAGTCTTTGACCATTAGGTCCAGCATGTCCAGTCCAGCCTTGTTAAATAGTTCAGTCAAATCATTAAATAAATCAGAACCTGGTGCAGCGTTATTTGGAAATTTACTAAAGCGTAGCCCTTTCGGAATACGCTGCACTCTGATACATTCAGTTAAATATTGTATCTCTAACTGTGCTGCTTTGTACGCATACAATGACTTGTACAATGACTTATAAGCCACCAGAGATTGGCCAGTTCTTGTTAAGCTTCTCATGTTGTGGTGGGCACTACTTTAAAAAGCTTTAGAAAAGTGTCTCTCGCTTCTTGCACAGTATTCACTGACTGTCTCTTGTCTTTATAAGTAAATGTTAATGCATTTGGGTATCGCATCTGAAATTTTATACCACGTTTGATTAGGTCAGCACAGTAAGGAGACAGCTTCTGTCTGTTTAACTTAATTTGATGAGGTAAATCCTGTGAGAAAGTGAGTTTGTGATTATTCCATACAAACTGTCTGTGTTTACGAGCTGTAACCAAAATCTTCTGGGCATCTTGAAAGTTCAAAATCTTGGTGTAGATCAGTCGGGGTACAATGGTTACTTGACGAGAACGTATGGCTCTGTGTGCTCTTTCTACTACTAGGTTTTCAGAGTCGCTGTCTAAAGTGAGAAGTGCTGAAAAAATCTGTTTTGTGATTTTAAGTAAATCTTGGTTATCGTATGATTCTGGCAAACCTCTTATTAATATATTGTTGCGACAGCTTCTCGCTTCCAAGTCCAGGAGTTTATCTTGTATTACAGTAAGCAGTGAATCTTTAGCACACAAGTCTTTATTTATTGAATCTATTTGGATTTCCATAGTATGATTTTTACCTTCAAGTGTGTCCATCCTATCTGTTATTTGTTTTAATGTTTTGCCAAAGTCTGTAAGCTGAGTAGAAAAACCTTGTATGGCTGAATGAATTGGTTGTAAAGCCATTTTTAAGTCTTCCATATGGAAATTTGAGTCAGTTTTTCTTTAGCATTTGTTTTGGAGTGTCACCTACTTGTTTATTGGTTCTGAGTCTTTTAGAACTTGTATCTTTCTCCGGAGATGATAATGATAATGAAGAGAATTTGGCCTTGGTAGTTTGTGTTTCCATGGTGTCAGAGTTTCCAGCCATGCCTTAGATGAGAGTACTCCAGTAGGATACAGTCAAAGCTACAAACCCCTTGGATGTACGTGGCCCAGGCTACACAGGCTGAGAGAAGTTTAATTTTTTCCACAAAAGAGATTTGACTGGATTTTTTGATAGAAGAACGATCTTTTCTTAATGACCAGATACACAGTTATTTACTAGACCAAATCCTGTGAGAACACCACACTGAAAGTTGTTTAAATTGTCGGTTTTTAGCTGATTTGTGAGGAGCTTCGTGTGAAAGGTGTCAACTAGACGACCACCATCTTGGAATCCATCTCTGGGCATTTATGTTTTGGCATGAGTATTTCTTCCAGTCTATTGTTGGATAGTTAAAGTTGTCCAGGATCAGGGTAAAGGGTTGAATCTTGTTAGATTCAAAGAGGTCCAGATAGGTGGAGTGGGCATCTTCAGTCAGAGTTGGAGGCCTGTAGCTAGCTATGATTTGATCAGAGATCTTGTCAATTGTTAACTGCATGTGCATGAATCCCCTGATGGACAAGAAGTCTGAAACTCAAATATGTATCATTACTTTCTAACTTCCGTCTGTAATGAATTCACCTTTATTTGCCACACAACAATTTTATGAAGAAAGGACCCAAATTATGAGATAAATATCTGCAGAGTCTGTAAAGATGTGCACATTTAAGAGGTATGCCCCCCTCCCTCAACAAACCCATGTTCACATAGAACTGCTGTAACATTTATGCCTGTAAGGTGTTAACAGCAGGCCACACATTTCCAGGGCTGTCACAGTCAACTTGATAACTTGTTCCATTTCTACATTACGCAGGGGTCAATGTGCTATGTATTGTTGTGGTTAATAGTGTCAGCAAGTAGACACCCCTTTCTGGTCACTGCTGTGGCTTACTGGCTTAAGGACAGTACTGTAGTTATTAGGGTCTGTGGTTCGAGACTGGCCATCACAGCTATTTTGCATGTCAGCTACGCCAATGGTAAGGGTTGTACACACTGGCCAGAAATCAATATTTGTTACTGCAGAAAAGCTGGACAACGGAGGGACAGGGGGCTACACATATATGGATAGTAAACAGGTCTGAGTAACCTACACAGTGCCTACTACAACAGCAGGTTGTGACAAGTCAGTTGAGTGCCAGGATATAAAGGCTGTCATGTCACTGTGTCAGTACTGATGACAAGTCAGTGGGCACCATCCTTACCCGTGGAATTATGGGGTATCAGAGAATGTCCACGCATATGCTTCATAGTATATCTGTTCTGCTTGTCATAACATTGCATGCCTGCCAAACTATTGGCAAAAAAATAAAGGTTGATGTGAAAACAGCAATGACAGACAGTAGAGATGCAGATGTCATACCCATAAGTAAATGCAAGCTAATACAAAACCATTCTACCAACTGTGTACATTTGGAAGTGCAATATTAAGAGCCTGCCTGTGCCTATGCCTAACTGTTATATATGGGCCTGTTCAGATGTCTGTCTGTAAGACTCTGAGAGCTATGGCCAACCTGTAGCCCTACAATAACAGTGCAACACAAACCATCTGAGGACCACAGCAGATGTATGGGGCACAATGATAGACAACCCACTAAACCGGTACAGTCAGAGGCGTGACATCTGTAACCCTGTGTGTGACGTTATGACATCTACCCCACTCACACCATTACTACAGGTACATAACAGCAACAACTGTGGACACAGGCCACCACGAAGGACAAAGACACACATATAAGAGGGAGAGGAACCACTGGCCAAACAAACATAGAATGTGCACACGGAACAATTTCTGCTGTATCATAGTTCCCTGCAGTGTATGGGGTCAGTAAATAAATGTATGTCAGTGCTCCCTAACATTACTCTATATTGATTTGCCACACACATACCAGGAAATCACTGTGCTATGTAGAATATTTCACACATGTTATGGAAAACTCTGCTCAGTCTAATGCACTCTGTACCCTCACCAGGTTATGACTTAGTTAATAAGGACAGCACACATCCAGGAGATTCCTCACACAGTATATCAATGAGGTGCTAGACTGTTTACACAGGTTCATCAGCCAATCAGCTTTAGCACACAAAATCCTGGACTGGACTACAGCTACAAATGGAATGGAGTCAAACTCTTACTACTGAAGGTCTTACTGGCCATGCTCCTACACTTAGAGAAATACAGCCCATGTATAAATGTACATCTGACTATACAACTCTGTTGTCCGGATATGTCTTTGCATACAGACAGCTATGTACACCTTAACTGTGTCTCCCCAGTCCCATCAGGGAGAATTAACCGCAACTCTCTGGAGGTGGCACATATCTAATATATCTGCATTTGTCCTGGACAGCATTTTTTTTTATTATACAGATTATTTATAGTAGATGTCCACCAGACAGGTTTACTCTTCCTTGAGGAGGAGGATTTTGCCCTGTCTGGTAGTTCTGATTCCATGCAGCTATATAAATGCTCATATAGTACTTTGATGTAAGTTTTGATATATGTGCCAATTTCTGTGGAGGGCTGGGGACTTTGAAGATGTTTATACCTTCTGTCATGAGGTTATAATCAGCTTTGGAGAAGTTTTTTGGTTTTACCCTAGCTGGGGGGGGGGGGCAGGGGAGATGGTAACACTGAAAGTGACTGCTTTGTGGTCTGATCTTCAGGGATGATGACACTGTAGGGATGCTTCAATGGTTACTCATGTTGGTTAAAAAAAAGACCGAGATATTTTCACCTCTTGTGGGGGTGTCAACCAACTGGTCCAAGGCATTTGCATTGATGAAATCAAGGAATCTCTGGGCATTTATGTTTTGGCATGAGTATTTCTTCCAGTCTATGGTTGGATAGTTAAAGTCGTCCAGGATCAGGGTAAAGGGTTAAATCTTGTTAGAGTCAAAGAGGTCCAGATAGGTGGAGTGGACATCTTCAGTCAGAGTGGGAGGCCTGTAGCTAGCTATGATTTGAACAGGGGTCTTGTCAATTGTTAACTGCACCTGCATGAATCCCCTGAATGTCAAGATGTCTGAAACTCAAATGTCTGTCATTACTTTCTGACTACAGTCTGTAATGAATTCACCATTATTTGCCACACAACAATTTTATGAAGAATGGACCCTAATTATGTGCTAAATATCTCAGAGTCTGTAAAGATGTATACACTTAAGAGGTATGCCCCCCTCCCCCAACAAACCCATGTTCACATAGACCTGCTGTAACATTTATGTCTGTAAGTTGTTAACAGCAGGCCACACATTTCCAGGGCTGTCACAGTCAACTTGATAACTTGTTCTATTTCTACATTATGCAGGGGTCAATGTGCTATGTATTTTTGTGGTTAATAGTGTCAGCAAGTAGACACCCATTTCAGGTGGCTGCTGCGGCTTACTGGCTTAAGGACAGTGCTGTAGTTATTAGGGTCCATGGTTTGAGACTGGCCATCTCAGCTATTTTGCATGTCAGCTATGCCAATGGTAAGGGTTGTACACACTGACCAGAAATCAATATTTGTTACTGCAGAAAAGCTGGACAATAGAGGGACAGGGGGCCACACACATATGGATATTACACAGGTCTGAGTAACCTACACAGTGCCTACTACAACAGCAGGTTGTGACAAGTCAGTTGAGTGCCAGGATATAAAGGCTGCCATGCAACTGTGTCAGTACTGATGACAAGTCAGTGGGCACCACCCTTACCCGTGGAATTATGGGGTGTCAGAGAATGTCCACGCATATGCCTCATAGTATATCTGTTCTGCTTGTCATAACATTGCATGCCTGCCAAACTATTGGCAAACCAATAAAGGTTGATGTGAAAACAGCAATGACAGACAGTAGAAATGCAGATGTCATACCCATAAGTAAATGCAAGCTAATACAAAACCGTTCTACCAACTGTGTACATTTGGAAGAGCGATATTAAGAGCCTGCCTGGGCCTATGTCTGACTGTTATATATGGGCCTGTTCAGATGTCTGTCTGTAAGAATCTGAGAGCTATGGCCAACCTGTAGCCTTACAATAACAGTGCAACACCAACCATCTGAGGACCACAGCAGATGTATGGGGCACAATGATAGACAACCCACTAAACAGGTACAGTCAGAGGTGTGACATCTGTAACCCTGTGTGTGAAGTTATGACATCTACTCCACTCACACCATAACTACAAGTACATAACAGCAACAACTGTGGACAAAGGCCACTACGAAGGATAAAGACACACATATAAGGGGGAGAGGAACCACTGGCCAGACAAATATAGAATGTGCACACTAGAACAATTTCTGCTGTAACATAGTTCTCTACAGTGTATGGGGTCAGTAAACAAATGTATGTCAGTGCTCCCTAACATTACTCTATACTGATCTGCCACACACATACCAGGAAATCACCATGCTATGTAGAATATTCCACACCTGTTATGGAAAACTCTGTTCAGTCTAATACACTCTGTACCCACACCAGGTTATGACTTAGTTAATAAGGATAGCAGACAGACAGGAGATTCCTCACACAGTATATCACTGAGGTGCTGGACTGTTTACACAAGTTCATCAGCCAATCAGCTTTAGTGCACAAAATCCTGGACTGGACTACAGCTACCACTGGAATGGAATCAAACTCTTACTATTGAAGGTCTTACTGGCCATGCTACTACAAATAGAGAAGTACAGCCCATGTATAAATGCACATCTGACTATACAACTCTGTTGTCCAGATATGTATTTGCATACAGACAGCTATGTACACCCTAACTGTGTCTCCCCAGTCCCATCAGAGAGAATTACCCACAGCTATCTGGAGGTGGTACATATGTGATATATCTGCATCTGTTGAGTATGATAGACATAAATATATATAGGTAACATATACAGATATATCAATTATAGACAGGTAGAGATAGGGGGAGGGAGTGACAGACAGAGACAAGTAGTGTGAGAGAGAGAGACAGACAGACAGACAGACAGACATGGAGACATAGAGAAAGAGAGACACCCTGAAAGGCATAGATGTCCTCATGAAGACATTTGCACACCAATTGTAACCACTGGCACATGCTAGTACGAAGGTGACCTCCATTATGTAATAGTAGTGAGGTAGGGGTTGTAATCTCTCCTCACCTGCCTGTGTGTGTGTGTGTGTGTGTGTGTGTGTGTGTGTGTGTGTGTGTGTGTGTGTGTGTTTGTGTGTATGTGTGTGTTTCTAGGTTAAACCATTGTGAGGCCTTTTCCACCAAGTAAACCTCCCATTGCCCTACATTACAAGGCCTGCTGATGTCATTCACCTTAGAACTACCTTTGGACACTCTTTAGCCCTATACACTTCATGTGCATGTGACCAATGCATAGTATTGTAGTACATATAACTAAATAGGTAGGGGTTCTAATCTCAGTACTGCCAAGTATGTGTGTGTTTGTAGTTTAAAGTATTTGTAAGCATTTTACACCCATTAAATTTCCCATTACCCTACTTTACAAGGCTTGCTGATGTCATTCACCTTAGAAGAACCTTTGGAAACTCTTCAGCACTCTAGGTTCCATGGTCCATGTGATAAATATGTAGAACTGTAGTACATTTACCTAAATAGGTAGGGGTTCTAATCTCAGAACTAGCAACTGTGTGTGTGTGTGTGTGTGTGTGTGTGTGTGTGTGTGTGTGTGTGTGTGTGTGTGTGTGTGTGTGTGCATGTGTGCATGTGTGCACGTGTGTGCACGCGTGTGTGTGCGTGTGTGTGTCTGTGTGTGTCTGTGTGTGTGTGTGTGTGTGTGTGTGTGTGTGTGTGTGTGTGTGTGTGTGTGTGTGTGTATTTGTGTGTGTGTTTGTAGGTTAAAGTATTTTGAGGCCTTTTCCATCCAATAAACTTCCCATTGCCCTACTTTACAAGGCTTGCTGATGTCATTCACCTTAGAAGTACCTTTGAGCACCCTTTAGCCTATAAGCTCTGTGGCACATGCACTATGTAACACTATAGTACAAATAGGTAGGGGTTCTAATCTTAATCCTGGCAACTGTGGGTGTTGGTTATACCATTTTGAGGCCTGTTCCATCCTGGTGACCTCTCCCATTGCATTACTTTACAAGGCCTGTTCATGTCATCCATCTTAAATCCTGTGTTGGTCACTGTTTAGGTATATAAACTTATTGGGAAATGTGATAAGTAGGTAGCACTATAATACATGCAACTATGTAGGTAGGGGTTGAATCTCAATACAGCCAACTGTAAAACTGAATATGTGCTTATGTGTGAAGCATATCCCCTGTGGCTGTTGTGTGCATTGGTTATACCATTTTAAAACATGTTAACCCCCTCCCCATGGCATTATTTTAAAGACTGTTGTTATCATCCACCTTAGATGCACCATGTCAAACTCTACAGGCCATGCAATTCATCTGTACAGATGTATGCAGGATGTCCAGATGGTTGCAACATATATGTTGTCCATGTCTCATAACAATGGGGTATTATGACAAATCATTGGAAAATATGTGATAGTTGCCGTACTGATAGACATGTTAGCTTCAGATGTCATACCCATCTGAAACATCATGCCGATGCAATATTTGTTACCCTATCACTTAACTAGGTTTGTAAGAGCAATATGTTAGAACAGTCCTTATTTTGTGTGGTATATCCCACCATTCATGAAGGCATTCCCAAGATTAATTGGTGTAAGAGGTTGTGTGTTGTGTCCCTGGCATATAAGCTCTGTGGCGCATGCAATATGTATGTAGCACTATGGCACATACAAGTAGATAGGTAGGTATTCTAATCTGACTATTGCCAACTGTGTGAGTGTATGTATTTCTGTATGCATATCCCCTGTGGCTGTCTTGCCTGTGTGTATGTGATGGTTATACCATTTTGTGTGGCTGTTCCACCCTGTTAACTCCCCCATTTCTAACCTAGTCAGGACCCCTACAGATGTCATCTACCATAGAAGCACAGTTACACATTTTCTAACACAAAGCCACCTTGGCACTTGCAATAGTCATGTCAGTCTGTATTGTACATAACAAGATAGGTAGGTATTCTAATCATAGAAGTGTCAACTCTGTGTGCTTGTGTGTTTCAATGCATATCCCAAGTCAGCTGTGTGTGTGTGTGTGTGTGTGTGTGTGTGTGTGTGTGTGTGTGTGTGTGTGTCTGTGTGTGTGTGTGTGTGTTTGTGATGGATCTACCATCTTAAGGGCCTATGAACCCCCCATTGACAAGCCTAACAAACCCTGCAATTGTCACCCACCTGAATAGTAGTGGCAGACACTGTAACACTATAGTAGTGGTGTGGTGTTTGTGTGTATATAGCAGTATTGTATGTAAAACTAGGCTGGTAGAGGTTCTATTGTCAACAAGGGCAGGTTATGAGTGTGTGTGCATGTGCATGTATGTATGTGTATCCCCTTGTAGCAGTCTAACTGTGTTATGGCCACCAGCATACCACTCAAACCCTCACAGACAGACATCTGGTTAAAGCCATATGGAACAGTGGGGCTAAAGCCAAACATTGAACACAAGCTTCACATATTGCTGTGATGCATGGAAAATAGATACCAGAACAGGTTGTGCATTTCAATGCACTTTCCAAAGGGTATGTGTTGTGACATGACAATATCCATCTGTAATCTGTAATGTTAGTCTGTCATGCTTTTCCAACAATTTGTCAGAATACCACAATGTTATGACAAATGGAAGCAAAATATGTGGAAAACATCAGGACATTCTGCAGACATATGTAAAGGTCAGAGGTATGGCCACCATCTGTACCATCCTGCAGGTTGCAGTCCATGTTTGGCAAGGTGTGACCTGTGATGACAACTGATACAATACAGTGGTCCCGAGAGTGTAGGACAACAAACATTTCATAAAGTTGTCTACTAATTGCATAGAGCAGTTATTGCACATCAGAAGCACCATAATGGTATGACAAATAGTGTAAGCTAAGGTAATGTCACACAAAGAAGGTGTCATAGTAGCACACCAAATGAAGTTCTGTGTGTTGCACTGGCCATGGGTATGGTATGTCCTGCCAGCTATCACGTTACTACAAGACGTGTCCCACAGTCCACATTTGATAAGGTGGCAACCACAATCTGTGTTACCTATGTATGTGCAATATGTAGACTTGTGAAGGCCCTGTGACTACCTGCTGCCCCCAATGACCCACATGTATGTTAACTGGCACGTATGCAGGTACTGTCTAAGGCTGTGTCAACTGTAAGTATTGTGCAGTCTGTCAATGAGCCACAAACTGCTGTCAACACACTGCAATGGGCCATACAATGGGTTTGGAATGGTGCCAAGGTCCTGGCTTCATACTGAATGCAGACAATGGTGTCAGCATACCATACAGCAAGGACATGGCCTCAGTATTCCCCACATCAGCACCAACCCCATAAACACACAGACTGCGATGATAGACCTGGGTAGTCAGGAAGCCAGCAATGTTTCAATCAGGCAGCAAGTAGTGGCAATGGTCAGAAAATGCTTGTATGTGGCTTACCACATAGATAAAGGGGCCGCATCCAGACAAATGGTAGCCAGTACCTCTGAATAGTCCTCAGTCAATACAACAATACATTAGCAGCATGGTTGGTCTGCTATGCACCTATGCAGACATCTGCAGAAATTATAAAGGCTATGTTAACACCCACAATGGTCAGCCATGGCCCTCAAAACCTGCTCCATGCCAACAACCTGTAATCAGTACTGCCCCACTGGTTATCAGTCAGGTTGTCCACACGTGTCTCTGGCATGCCAAGATGGCAATATTGTGCTCAGCCTTTCAACAGCTGCCCCATATACAAGAGGATAACTCTATGCATTTTACTGGCACGAGAGGCCTGCATCGCATATGATGTAGCAAAAACACATGCTAGAGAGTCACATTTGGCTCCCAGAGGCTGTGCTGTGTCATGACTATACTCCCCAAACATTTCAAACACACTATCATGCATACCCTCATCAACTGCATCAAGGTTGAGTGGATGGGAAAAACAACATCTGTCCCTGGGGTTCAACCTGTATCCAACAATGCCAGGGGCAACAGGTGCTGATCAATGATTCTGTTGGGGATAAAGTAATGCCTAGGCTTGCAAGGGACCCAGTGCCAGTACTCTAGTAACCTCCTCTGTATCTATGAACCGGTGATTCTAAGAAACACTCAGGTGACATGCATGAAGGCTAGCTGGCTGTGTCAAGGGTATGCATGCAAAGTTACACTGTCTACCCCGATTGTCCCTCAGACACTGTTGCACACATACGCACCTAGGTAAACATGCACATATACAGCTATACCTTGGCGATGATACGGTCTCTGTGTTTCCACTCTGCCATATTCGGCTTTGGTAATTGCAGCAGCTCCTGAGGATGTCCATACACACACCTCGAAATGAAATGGAATAAGGTCTGTGAGACAACAGTCAGTCAGCAGTACTAACAGCAATAAAGCATCATGGCACAAAGACACATAAACTTTGATGTGTATGCATGACAACTGGCAGCAAACAGCACCTTACACGTAGTACTGGCATTACCTGTACTATATTCCCCCTTTGCATCAGACACATATTAGCATTCCCCCTGCATCGATGGCATTAATAACAGGGATGTGGCACAGGAATCATCACATGCACAAGGTGTGGGGTTGCCAAAGGCCTAGGCTGGCCATACAGTTGACATCGTGTGTGTGTGTGTGTGTGTGTGTGTGTGTGTGTGTGTGTGTGTGTGTGTGTGTTTGTGTGTGTGCGTATATGTGTGTGTGTGTGTGTGTGTGTGTGTGTGTGTGTCTGGAGGGGTGGTGTTCAGCTGGGCCATGGAGAGGAGCTCTATGTGTCTAGTGGTGACCTCACATGATAGTGATTTGTGAGTGTGTGCATGCACACAGTCAAGCCATGTGGAAGCCCTAGATGAGGGTATGTTGGACAGCCATGGACCGTACATGGCAGGATATACAGTTCACCATCTACGGCCATGGACACGGGAACTGGTCCTGCCATGAGTGTCATTGGCACCACCTTGCCCAAGGCCAGATTTGGTACTACTTCCTAATGGTGACCTTTGTCTGCTGGGTCTGTGTCCCTCATGGGACAGGCCAAGACCAAGTGCCCATGGCCTGCTATGTTATGGTGTGGACAGCAACCTCCCTTTGGTAGTGCTGGTGGTACTGCCACTACAAGAGTGTGAATGTGCATGGCCACATGGGCTGTCAGCTGATGTTGTTGTTGACCTAAATCCATGTGTCCGACATCCTACTCCCACCACATGTTCAAACACAGACATTGCATGGTTAAGGACTGACAACGTCTCATCCCACCTTCTATCCATGGCATCAGTGAAATGACTTATGGCATCTCCAATGCCATGGCAGGTGTCACGAATGTCCATAAGTGTTGCATACATGACCCTGAGCATCCATCTGGTGTACTATTCACAACATGTCTGTGTCACCATGATGGACTGTAACATGTGTCAGGTGACACATGCTGTGACACCTTTGACAGGGGCTGGATGAGCAGCAGTCCTCCTTGGAGCACCCCTGTCAATCTGTCTGTGTGAGACCTCAACAGCTCTCTGGCTATGGCTAGTGTCTACAGTCATAGATGCCATAGTTGCCACACTACCCTGTTCAATGCCACCACCCTCTGACTATCCGATATCTGTGGCTGCTGTTGACTGGGAATGTGTGGGCATACTATCAGTGTGCGGGGACATTGGGGGTGGAAGAGGAATGTTCACCAGTGGCACATATTCGGCCCCCAAAAACCCCACCTGTGCCTCACTATAGCCACCATCATCATCAGAGTCTGATGAGATACTGACATTAGGTTGTGAGGATGAGAGACCCCAACCTCCATGTTCACCTGTGAGGAGAAGACAACATAAATACATTGCTTCCTGCACTATAATGTCTGCTGATCCATACACACACACACACACACACACACACACACACACACACACACACACACACACACACCCAGGGTCCCAAAAAGGCATTATGCAGACCACACATCCTGACTGATGCCATGCATTACATGCAATCAGGCCACAACAGACACCCCCTGGATAGGCCCTCAACAACATGCAGTGCAGCTATGTCCAGTTAATGTTGCTACTACTATACATCTGTGAGATATGTGAGAAGTGGGAGTATGTGATGGGCCTTCACCTAACACACAGTGCACCCGTGTACACACTAATAATGTACCCCTCTATAGCACAGTGGCTACACCTACACAAAAGTATGTGCCAATATGTTACACCTCCTGCAAATGGGCTCCGGTGATGAATAATGTGATGCACTGCAGTGTACCCCACCACAAGTGAACATGCACACATTGCAATATGGCTAAGCTTAACAGTTGCGTGCATGGAAAACTGGCTGCCCTTAACATGCCTAGGGTATAGATGAGCCACAACATAACATTTCCACACTCACTGGCTTCAGGTTGATGTTCCCCATCCACACCAGAGGGACCTATGGATTTGTGGGGGGAGAGTTACTGTCAGCACACACACATGTGGCAGTGGTACAGGATAATCTGTGCATTTATGTACATGTACACTACAAGCTGTGATACTACCCAGATTGCTGACATTCAAAATACGTGTGTAAATGTGTGCATTACAAATCCCCACCCACAAATGCAGATTAACCTGGCATAAGCATGCAGGTATGCAAAGGCTGCCACTATGAATGCTACAGTACTGCTCCTCATCTGTGGAATCTGTGCCACCCACCTCCATGACATATGTAGTCATGGTTTCTGGGAAAGGGGTGGCTGAACCAAGGTTTGCAAGGAACATTTCAATTGCTGAGAGTGGTTTTTGAGTAGCAGCCCCTCCACCTATGCCAGCACGGTCCCTAGCCACAGCTGCAGCCCTTTGCCTTGCATTGTGGATAAGGTCTGTGGCACAGTGTCAGTGGCCCGCATTGTTGATATTTGCTACCAATTCTGCTCACAGGGCAGTGCATTGTTGCTGCTGCTGGTTTTGTTGTCTCCTTCCTAACAGTACCCGATGATGGAGTCTGAGAGCATTAATCATTGCATTGGTCTCCGCTTCTGAGAAGGGCAAGTTCTTTCTTTGGCACATCCCACCTGAAAGATATGAACAGAGGAAGACATCACAGGACCACATACATATGTACAGACCCTACACATCCACTTTTGCCAGCACTATCCACCGCTAATACAATGGCCCTGGTACTGGCTCTGCAGCCATCTGTTGGCATGGCTTTTTATGAGGAGCCCAGCCATGACCCTGGACTCCACCATGCCCCAGTGCTGCACCCAAAAGCACGCTCACTCTCCTGCACCTGTCATAGTTTTTACAGGGATCAAACTCTAACAGGTTCTGCCCAATTTCATGCCTGTGTGGTTTAAATAATGCCATATTTTTGCCCTTTGCCATCACCGGTCCATTTTAAAAATGCTGAGCAAAGCTCAGCAGTGCACAAACCCTTTAAGCTTAGTTGAGCATTGCTTAAAGTGGCAAATGCTAAGCAGTGCTTAGCAGTGCGCAAATCCGCTTAGCTGAGCTAAATACTACTTACAATGGGACTTCTTAGCAATACTCAAACCAGCTAAGCAGAGCTGAACGCTGCTAAGTACTGCTCAGACAGGTCCTGTTTCTCCATTGCTTAGTTTGGTTTAGCAGTGCTTAGCAAAACTGAGCTAAGGACAAACAAGATTTTTCATTTAAAAAAAATAGGAATTGGCTATTAACTACTCATTACTGATACATTATTATTCAGTGTATATGTTTTACTTTACATGACCTCCCAAATGTGCTTTCATTACGTTACTTTGGGGTGTGACTGTAATGTATTGGACACTTGTGTTTACATGGTGGTTTTCACCTCATATCTCCACTGACACTGGGATCCTGGACCAGCTACACTACCCTGATCAATAAATATCACTAACTATATCAATAAATAAAATAAAAATACTTTCCCATGTAAAAGCTGAGTGGCCTGTCTTGGTATTCAAACTGTGCATCTACTGCACACGAAGCCATGACTCTCATCACTCAGCTAACTCAACTGTGAATATTTCAACTAAATATATACATATATATATATATATATATATATATATATATATATATATATATATATATAGGTTCATAGGTTCATAGGTTCATACTAGGCTATCTGCCCTAGGGCATTTATAAGCCTAGCCAGAATGTGTTTGGCTTTCGCCACCCATTTTAAATTTATTTTGCTATGCCCTTTTTCGAGGTTAGTATACTGTGCCTCTGTCTAACAGTGACACAGAAGTGATACCCGGGGTAAACCTACGATCTCCCATCCACTCATCAAGATTCATCTTGAAGAGACTCAGTGAGGGACTCTGCCTAACCTGGACTGGGATTTTATTCCAGAGTGAAGGGAGCCTCTGGGTTATGAATCTGTCCCTCCAGCATGTCCTATTTATTTCAGTGCTGAGGTTCAAGTCTCTCGAGCACGTAGCTCGATGGAATTTGGATTTTCTGAGGTGCAGCATGTCCATTAATTCCGGGTTGGACATGGCTTTATACATCAGGCACAGATCGCCTCTGAACAGGCGGTATGCCACTGAGTAGAGCTGGAGTTTCTTTAACCGGGCAGCATATGGCATCTGTTTGAGCTCTTTGATCCTCTTGGTGAGGTACTTTTGGGGTCTTTCCAGTTGCTGCAGGTGTCTGGTAAGGTGCATCCCAAAAGGGGCATTGTACTCAATTATGGGCCTGATGAGGGATGAGTAAAGAGGCATGATGACGTCCCCTGATCTAGATGTGAATCCCTTCATGATTAGGTGGGCTATATAAAATGTTTTTCTAACCACTTTGGCCACGTGGTTGTCAAATGAGAGATTGCTATCAACTTGGGTCACCAGGTCCCTAATTACTTCTTCTGTACTTAATGGATTACCACCTATGTGGTAATTTGTGGGCACTTTGTTTTTGCCAAAGGGGATGACTATACACTTTTTGGCATTTAGCTTGAGGCCATGGCTCTGGCATCAGATGTCTGTTTCTATGAGGCCCTTTTGGAGGATGCTTGTGTCGGCTGGAGAGTCGATTATGGCACCCAGTTTGCAGTCATCTGCGAACTTGGTCAGCCACAGTCTTTCCGTGTTGGCCTGTACCTCCGAGAAATATATACCGAACAAGAGAGGTCCCAGGACTGAGCCTTGTGGGACACCACTTGTAACTGATTTGGAGTCTGACATGGCTCCAGCAATTCTAACCATGTGGGTTCTGTCCTTGAGCCAATTTGCAATCCATCTAGTGACATAGGGGTTTATATTTAAGCTGGTGAGCTTATCTATAAAGCCCGAGTGGGGTATTGTATCGAAGGCTTTTGCGAGGTCCAGGTAGGCTGTGTGGACCACCTTCCCCTCGTCAATAGCCTTGGTGACTGTTTCAAAGAAATCAACCAGGTTTAAGAGGCAGGATCTGCACTTAACAAAGCCGAACTGGGAAGGATCCAGTGTTTGTAGGTCCCCAATATCTTTATTTATGAGGTCCATGATGATCCTTTCCATAGCTTTGCAGACCAAGCTAGTCATGCTTATGGGGTGATAGTTTCCAGGATCCGTTGAGGCACCACCTTTATGGAGAGGGACCACTGTTGCTGTACGCCACTCTTTGGGCACATATCCTGTAGTAAGGCTGAGATTGAACAGTAGTTTTATGTTTGGGTTTAGCTCTTCTTGGAGTTCGTGTAGGACACAGCCCGGGACACCGTCTGGTCCCATTGATGCTGTGTTTTTTGCTTTGGAGAGGGCGGCTCTTACCTGAGCATCTGAGATGTCAGGGGGCCAGCACTCTGCTGGGATAGATATTTAACCTTTTGATGGGGAGGGGGCGGAAAAGTTTGCGCTGAACCTGTCAGCTAGGACGTTGGCAATGTCTGTGGGTTCGGTGTATTTTTTGTCATTTTGGACTAATTCTGAGCATATCTGGGAATTACCACCCAGGTTCCTAACATAACTAAAGAAAGCCTTGTGATTATCCTTAGTGTCCTGTGCAATTTTTCTCTCGAAGCTGGCCTTAGACAATTTTATGTGTGTCCGTAGATTTTTGCTAATACTGATCAGTGATGCCTTCCCTTTTTGGGATTTTACTCTATCATTTAGTAGCTTCCTCCTTCTATTGTATAGTTTGTTTATGGCTGGGGTCCACCAGACAGGACGTCTGCCTTTGGAGGATTGGGTCTTGGTTTTATTTGGGATCGCATGATCCATGCATTCCTGAAGGTGTTCATAGAATGCATTTATAAAGGATTCTGCGGTCTGGGCCATATTTTCCACAGGCCCGGGGCTTTGAAGGATTCCACCTCAGTTTTGAGGAGTGTGAAATTTGCTTTAGAGAAGTTTTTCACTGTGGTTTTCTGGGCAGGGGGTGGGATCGGGATGCGAATATCCAGTGAGATTAGTTTATGGTCTGATCTTACCAGTGAGGGATACACTTCTGGTCTGGAGCATAGAGTCCCCATGTTGGTAATGATCAGGTCCAGTATGTTTTCCCCTCTTGTGGGAGTGGTAACAAGTTGTTCCATAGCATTTGATTTTATAAATTCTAGGAACCTTTGGGCTAGGGTTTTGGAGCTAGAGTAATGCTCCCAGTCTATGTTTGGGTAGTTGAAGTCACCCAACATAATGGTGTTTGGACAGACCTTCATATTTTCCAGTGTTCTCAGGAAGGCTGAGTGGGGTTTCTGGGTTTGGGAGGGTGGTCTGTAGCAGGCTATAAACTGGAAGGCAGTTTTACCCACTGTTAGTTGCACATGGATAGTCTCTGATGCTTCGTGCTTTGCCACCAACCTGGAGGTGTGGGTATCTTTGATGAATATCGATACTCCCCCTCCTTTTGTGGTTCAGTCCAAGTTTTGGGGCCGAAAAGCATGGTATGAGGTATAACCTGGTAGTGCTGGGGTGCTCTCGGGATCCCTGAACCAGGTTTCTGTTACTGCACAGATATCGATGTTCTCCATGCTAAGGAGAGTTTCAAGTGCGTGCATCTTGAGGTTTTGACTTCTGGCATTGAGTAGCATTACTCTTAGTTTCTTATCCCTTGTGATACCTATGGAGGTGGGTTTATATATATTATTGATACATTTAAGCACTAATGAGCAAATTGCCTCTCTGTGCAAACCCGTTCAGCTAAGCTTAAACTTTGAGGAAAACGAAAAAAAAAATAACCATTAATTTAAAATTAAACTATTAGACTTCACATTATTAAATAAGTGTCGAGGGCACTTTATTGTTTTAGTGCCATATAGAACTTTTATGATGCTGGGGGTGTGTTACAGATAGTGTAACACACTCCCCACATGACATTACAGTTCATAGTATTATTTAAGTGTCTGAGGACACTTTCTTCATTTATTTAGTGCCATACGGCACTTTCACAATGCAGGGGGTGTATTACAGGTACTGTAACATACCCCCTACATGACATTCATTTCACAACTTCCATTTCAGTGTCTGAGAACACTTTCTTTACTGGAAAGTGCCATATGGCACTTTGGAAGTGCAGGGGGATGTTACAGATCTGCTAGCACTACTATAACACACCCCCTAGCACTGATTCAGTCTCTGTGTACACGGCTCCCCCCTCAGTAGCACACCTTCATTAATATGCAAGCTGCACTGCTGAGAGGGAGATGTGGATACAGACATCATTCACTCTGTGTAGGAATAACACTATTCCTACATGGAGTTTATTAAATCTGGGGGTAGGTCTTGGTTACAGTTTGGCTCCCAGAAAACAATAAAATGTAAAGACCTCTCATCTTCTTTGTGGATGATTTGAAAGTGCATAGTTCATCAGATGAGGAATTGGAAGCACAAATGAACCTGGTCAAAACTTTCTCACGTGATATAAGAATGTCATTTGGTCTTGATAGATGAGCAAAAGTGACTTGTAAAGCAGAAAAGCTGCAACACCAAGAAAATATCAGCCTGGGACAGGAATGTGATATAATGGAATTTGCGCAAGAGGTGTATAAGTATTTGGGAATCGATGAAGTATCGACAATATGGACAAATGTGAACAAATTTCAGTAATGAGTATTTTAGAAGACTAAAATTATTGCTGAAAACAGACCTGATATAAAGACTGTCATTGCACTGGCTATTATCAATGCAAAGAAGACTTTTTATTGATAATATTTCTGTTTGTGCCATTGTAATATAATTTATTGTTCATATTTCTTTGTATTGTGCTGTTTAAGTTGATTTCCCAGAAGATGCTTTGGAAGGTAAGGATGTATGTAGGCTGCTAGTGGTGTGACATTGCACATCACATAAGTGTTAGTGAGTTAACAGAAGATGGTCAGCTCTACATAGGAATGATTTCCTCAGAGCCTCATTCTAACACTATGGCATGATGAGAATCACTGCTGTAACACCTCAGATTCCAGAAATTGTTCTGGTATATTAAAAAATACAAAGATCATGTGAAGTCAGCCACCTAACCACTTGTTGGATAAATAAATCTGAAAGCCTTGTCTCCTGGATGCTGTAGCCCCTCACTTAGATTTGCATCTACAGAAGCATCCACTGCAGTTAGTTTTCAACTAATGTAATGAGGACAGGCTGTATTTATTTTGCATTTCAAGGAATAAAACCCTTTTCAAGCCCAGAACCATCTTTAATGGGTTCATAAAAGTCAACAAGTATTATTTGTTTTATGAAAAACTCAAATTTATAAATGGGCAACTTGCCTTCTTAGTAAGTCCTGATGTTTAACAGACGCTATCTTGCTGTCTGACTGTTAAACATATGTGAAACTTCCACTCTAGCCAAGAAAATGTAAATGTTGTAGCTTCTTAGAGCCCTAATTTGGCTTTTCACAGTATAATTTATCCAGGACTATTTGTACCCTCTGTTGAAGTTTCATTTTATTTACTGAGCAATCCTGACCAAAACATTAAAGGAAGGAAATCTTGAAGAGTTAAGAGCTATGCCAAGAAACAAAATGCTTACAAATTCTGTAGAAAGAGACTCTGTGGAAGTAAAACAACCTTTATCTTTTGTGAATACTCACCATTTCTGCCCTGATGTTAATGCAAATGATACACAAGAGGAGACTGCTTGCCAAGCAATACTTTTTGTCATATATTATTTCGCTGGCAAGCACCCCCCACACACACACACACTTTTTGCTTTGTTCAACTGAGTCCCCTCTGAGATTTTTATTAGCTGTCTCTCATTAACAGTTAAAGTGACATGTTCTCATTGTGAAGTTTCTTTCAGGGACATACAAAAAGTAATTGTCTCACCCCCCCCCCCCCACCCTATTGGAGGCAATGGGGAAGAGACATAATACTGTTTCAGCAGATAACTCAAGCCCTTTATCCCAAGAACAGACCTTGTTGTTATCATTGACACTCAGTGTGTTTTTCTAATATTAGAGTTTAGCGCTGCATGATTAAATCAGAAATCCATGTCCTAAGTCTGGGTTTAAATAACCCACAAATGGGTGTGGGTTAATCCTGTGATACCCACACCCATGAGTGGGTTATTGCTATTATACAATAACATTATTTAAGAAGGAAATGTGTTTATGTTCTTAAATAATGTCTTTGTATAATGGTAGTGCTCTTCTGTATTTGGTGATGTACTGCTCATATGTATGGGAGTTATGTTCCCACGCTTGCACGTACATCAGTATAGTGCAGGAGAAGCAAAGAAGAAAACAGCATATCTGTTGCTGTTGTTTTTTTTTTTTTTTTTTTTTTTTTACAGAATGCAAGAAACCTGGACCAAGCCCAACATAATAGTGGAACAAATGTCCAAAAATAGGGACAGATTTTTACTATTGCTGTTATAAACTTAGAAAGTTCCTGGAATAAGTTAGCATGCATTTGTGAAAGGATATGAAGTTCAAACCTGAAATGTCTGTCTTTATTTAATGACTTCAACCCCCAATGGCTTGCCAGAAAAATGTAATTTTAATGAGGAAAAGACCAAAACTATGAGGCAAAAATTATGAGCAATTGAGAGATATGAGAGTCTATCAAAAGTTTAGGAGGCACAGCACAGAAACACAAGGAAAATCAGGTTCAGTTTCTTTAGTTTTGCAGAATGTACCCAACTGTTCTGGTATTTTGCTCTGTACTCTAACCATATCCCAATAGAAAAGTGTGGCTGCTCAGTGGTACTTCGGTGGGCAGACATTATTCTGTTAGTATATACTCAATTTACAGATGGTATGCTGCTTCGGCTATCCAATCAGCATGCATATTTTTGAACAGTAATGAGCTGTTAATGTATAATTAAAGGCCACCTAACATGGGCCAGAACACCAAAGGTGGAGGTGTGTCCATGTTCATTAAGAACATCAACACCTCAAGGCTAGTTGCTCAGCATAATGCATCTGAGGTTATCCAAGTGCAACTAACTCTGGCCAAAACTGCAATCCAAATTGTAGCTTGCTACAGATTCCCTACCATGCCCCAGGATTCCCACTCCTCTTTTCTTGATATACTGGAAAATATTAGGGTTCAACCAAACACCCTAATAATGGGTGATTTTAACTACCCCACCATTAACTGGGAAAACTACTCATGCACCTACTCCTTTGCTCATCATTTTCTGGAATTCATAAATTCCAATGCCCTGGATCAAGTTATCCACACCCCCACCAGGGGCAACAATATTCTAGACCTAGTCATCACCAACATGAGTGACCGGTGTTCTACACCTGAAGTCAACTCATCGTTGGTCAGATCCAATCATAAGCTAATCACCCTAGATATCCACATCCTGCCCCCAACCCCATTAGGAAACCATGGTAAAAAATTTCTCCAAAGCCAATTTCATGCTTCTTAAAACAGAAGTGGTGAACTTCATGACACCCATGCAGATGACATTACAGTTACAACTGCTGAATCCTACACAGATGCATTCTATAAGTACTTACACAAGTGCAAGGATCGTGCTATCCCAAACAGAGCCAAGCCGCTATCCTCCAAAAAAAAGCAAGCCAATCTGGTGGTCCCCTGCCATAAACAAACTCTACAACAGAAGGAAGAAACTGTTGCAAAATAAGAGTAAAATCCCATGATTGGAGGAGTTCCCTGAACCAGCATCAGTAAGAAGCTGATATCCCTTATAAGATCCTCCAAAGCTAGCTATGAAAACAAAATCACCACTGATTCTAGGGACGACTACAAAGCATTCTATAGCTATGTCAAGAATATCAATGACAACACCCAGATCTGCTCTAAGTTACAGCACAATGGCATAAAAATTACAGAACCAACTGATATTGCCAACATCCTGGCAAATAGCTTCAGTGCTAACTTTACACTCCTCTCACCCCCTAAAGGGCCCATATCTATACAGGAAGAATGCAAAGTCCCTGTAATCATAACCACTCAGGTAAAAGCTGCACTATCTAATGCCAAAAACACAGCATCCATGGGACTGGACAACATCCCAGGCTGCATTTTACATGAACTTCAGAATGAACTGGCTCCCCACCTAAGCACCATGTTCAATCATAGTCTCACATATGGCTTTGTGCCCACTGAATGGTGCACATCAACAGTTATCCCACTCCACAAAGGGGAAGCCACCACTGATCCTGGGAACTCCCTATTAGCCTGACGAACCTGGTCTGTAAGGCCATGGAATGTATCATCATGGAGCTCATAAACAAAGAAATCGGTACCCTCCAAACTCTGGACCCCACACAGTTCAGGTTTGTGAAAGGCAGATCATGCCTCCTGAACCTGATCAACTTCTTTGAGGCAGTCACCAAAGCCACAGACAAGGGTAAGGTGATTTACACAGCCTATCTTGACCTTGCCAAGGCTTTCAACGCCATCCCCCATTCTGAAATTATAGCTAAACTCACTAAACTAGGTATAAATCCATATGTCACAAGATGGATTGCCAATTGACTCACTGACAGAACCCGCATTGTAAAAGTTGCAGACTCCAAATCTGACTTCAAACCATTGACAAGCAGAGTACCACAGGCTTCAGTCCTGGGACCTCTCCTGTTTGGTATCTACTTCTCTGAAGTACAGGCTAACACAGAAGGCATTTGGCTAACGAACTTCACAGATGAATGCAAACTAGGAGCCATAGTTGAGTCCCCAAATGATGTGGACATCCTACAAAAGGGCCTCACTAAGACAGATGCCTGGTGTCAGAGCCATGGCCTCAAGCTCTATGCCAAAAAGTGCATTGTCATCCCATTTGGTAAAAACTTGTACCCATGAACTGCCACATAGACGGCAGTCTACTTAATGCTGAATGTGTGATAACAGACCTCGGGACCCAGGTAAACAGTAGTCTCTCCTTTGATAATCACATTGCCACAGTAGTCAGGAAATCATTCTATGTGGCACACCTTATCACAAAAGGGTTCTCATCCAGGAAAAAAGAGGTCATTGTTCCCCTCTACTCGACATTCATTAGACCCATTATAGAGTACAACGTCCCATTTGGAATGTACCTCACAAGACAGCTGCAGCAGCTGGAAAGGCCACAGAAGTACCTCATAAAAAGGATTACTGGCCACAAACAGATTCCCTACACTGACCATCTCAAAAATCTCCAGCTTTACACCGTAGCATATCGCCTACTCTGAGGTGGTCTCTGCCTAACATATAAAGCTATGTCAAACCCAGAGCTGTTGGGCATGCTACATCTAAAGAAATTCCACTTCCTCCAAGCTACATGCTCTAGGGACCTAAACCTTGTCACCACAATAAACAGGACATGCTGAAGGGACAGATTCCTGTCCCAGTGACTTTCCATACTCTGGAACAAGCTACCCATCTATGTCAAGCAAAGTTCCTCATTAGCACTCTTCAAGAAAACTCTTGATGAGTGGATGGGAAATAGGAAATACACCCTGAGGATCACTTGGTGGCTCTGCACAACAGGGGCACAGGAAAATAACATTCTTGGGTGGCGTAGGCCTGGAAACCTTGATGGCTAGGCTTACTTAGCCCTTTGGCCCGATAGCTTAGTACCTACCTATGAACCTAAGAGACATCAAAGGATATGAGCATATCATGAAGACATAATATTCTGCACTGTAACAGTTAACCACATAAAAAGCCAAGCTTTTTTTTTATTAAGAAAATTGTCTATGTAAAGGTATCCCTTTAACCTCACTCATGCTCTTGGACATTATTCTGCATGCATTGTTTCCACAAATTCCATTTATTTCTATGTAACTCACTCCTTCCCTTTGCTAAAAACCCAGCTCCAATTCTTTTATCTGCTGTACAATATTCAATACTTCGGTTGGCTTAGATTTTGATTTCCATTTTCTAGTAACTGCTTTTTTCAGTCAGTAGCATTAATCATATTAAGACCTATGTATGTCTAGGTAATTCAGATTTTATATCCCAGCTCAAAAGTATAATTTCCTCTGTTACAGCCATTTACTCCTCCAACATTTCAAACAAGGAACTCAGAAAGGTATTTTACAATCTGCCACATCACTACATTCACAAGAAACATGTACCTAAGTAATATTCTATTTCCCATCACATCTCCAGCATTTGATTTCAACCTGAACCAGAGGAAATTCTCTGAAGACTTTTTGTAGTACAAAATAACTATGTAAATATGCCCATGTAAATATCCTTAACCTTCTGGACTCCATTGCATACTTGGGAGCCATACAGATGTCCTCCCATCATTCCTTTTTAAATTGATTTTCCATTCATTTTTCCCAATCTTTTTAACTTCATCTAATTCACTCTTGCAATTATCATGCAATATTTTATGTGCTCTACTAATTATAATTTTGTTTTTAACTGCAGCCTTTGTTCTAGACTCAACTAAAAGCTCTATCAGTGCTGGTCCTTCACTTAACACTCCCTTATTCCTTTTGCTTTGACTATACTTTGCTATTAATCCCTGTTATACAAGACAGTCTATTTTGTATGATATTTAAAATTATTTTTTTCCTCCAATACCTATCAGTTCTATGGCCAAACGTGTTATTTCAGAGGAATGGAATTTTACATGCCAAGCACTGGCTTTCTCATTTAAAGAGCTCACTATTCCTTTTCCATTTGCTTTTATTCTCTGTATTCATAAGATATGGAGTTTTTTCAGGCCCCTTTAGTCTGGGAAAGGACCTTTATTTACATATATAACAATTAATAATTTACTGGGAACTATCAGCTACTGGAGTACATTAACAGCTTGGTTATTTTTTATTTGTAATGGAACCAAACATCATTAGCAGATATTTATTTACATAAACCTGACTTTCTGACAATAATCTTATCCTGATTGCTACCAAAACTAAGAATATATTGCTTGTAGGACATGAATAAAAAACGATAACTAGATACATGCTGTATCCTGAAAAATAACTATGCAGAAGATTATAAACAGCTTGGAATGCCCTTGGGCCAACATTGTACATTATTCATCCATGAAATCACTGTCCCAGCTAAGCCTCATAGATTATTCAGCCTACTGTAGAAAGCAAAGAACTTCTCCCAGGTGGTACTAGGCTCACCAGTATCCAATCTATCCTACTCCAATCTCTTAAGTTTGTCAGTTTTAGTCCACAACACAAACGTGATTGATATAGACTTCCATTCTCAAACTTAGCATCACATGACATTCTTTAAGTCCAGTCAAAGACTACTACTTTGTCTGACTGTGGCAATCCAGTTGCTTTTTTTGAAGTACAGGCAATAGAAAACTGCATTATACAATAAGTTCAAACTATTATCCTCAATTTCCAGATATTTATCTGACATCATTGACATATAAGTGTCACCTGCGTATCTTTACTGTCAAGACAGACCACTGATAATCAACCACAAATTCTTTCTAACCAGAGAACACATACCTATTATCACTTCTGCATATGTACACACACACACACACACACACACACACACACACACACACACACACACACACACACACACACGCACAAGCACACACACACATATATATATATATATATATATATATATATATATATATATATATATATATATTATGAAAGAGACCAGAGCAGTTGTAAAGGATTGAATAACCTACTCCTGGTCTAGGCAAGTGCATAATCACTAATCCTTGGTCACCTTAATTGCATTATGTGAGACAATCTGTGATGAAGAAAATCTTTTGTAGGTTAAAGCTAAACAGAGGAAGCTCAAAGAGAAAGACATTTTTTTCTCCTTCCTGAAAAATGTGAACAGGATGATGGTCTTAATATGAGTCCCAGAGTACCAACTCTCACCACCATGACATCATACCCCCATAGCTTTTCTCACAAAAAAAGACATGCTTATAAAGCTCTTCTACGTTTTTTTTTTTTTTTTTTTGGTAAGTGGTCAAATGAAACCTTGGAACACGTTAAGCTTCTATTGTCATGCTCAAAGTGATTCTTTTTAGTTAAAAAATATGAAATAAGTTGCATGCTGCTGTGAAACATATTTGTAGTAAACTGTAATCAAGGAAATAGTGAAACATGCAAAGCTAGCAAAAAATAATAGTCCTGCTGTTTTATTCTGGATCTGCACAGAGGAGAAAGATATGAATAGGTGAACGTAGTGGCAGAGTTTAGCACGCACATGCAGGCACATAAGTACGTATGCACATTTTTGAGCATTGACTCCAATATCCTAAACAAGGATATCTTACTTCAGAATTTATGATTAAATTCCACAAATAAAAATGCATCTGTGATGCACACAAAAAGATGGTTAATTTTCTTTTGGAGTACAGCAGAAGAGTCATAAAAACTGATGTATTATCAGAAAATTTGTTTAACAATTGTTATTTATTTCAAGCCTACATATATATATATATATATATATATATATTTATATATATATATATATATATATATATATATATATATATATATATATATATATATATATACTGTATAGATATACATGATGACATGTATCTATACATGAAAAGATGCAAATAATACCTATGTGATCCTTCCAATTTCCATATCAAAGATTGTTCGCTGAAAAGCACTACGTGGTATAAATTATTTATTTAACTGCATTTTTCTTGAGGACTTTATTAAAGTGCACGACTGCTAGGGTGGATCTGTGTTGTTTATGTGCAGTTAGGGATCAAGTCTGATTGAAGTACTCTATTATATGCCATTTCTGTACTGATAGTAGCTCAATGTATCCTTCATTTTTACTGTACAATGAGGGCTCAGTATTGCTAGAAGCAGACTATGAGATTGTAAGCATTTGCAAAAGATATGTTAAGTTATATATGGAAGTGGAACAACTGCTCTAAAAGGTTGCAATGCCATTTAAATGTTTTATTGATGCTATATATTTCTATTTTGCTAATGCAGTTATACATGCATTAGAAAAATGATACAAATTCTCTGGAGAGTTTGGCTTCCTGTTGTCTTATTGTAATCTTCTCAAAGCAGATCAGCTCATCTTTCAATAACGTTTTTTTTTCATTTTCATAGTGCAGTGTTTTATGATTGTTTCCATTTATTATGCAGCTCTTAATAATTTATTCCATGCATCTGTGAATGCTGGGAAAGGCCATGGCTATGAGCATTACATTTGTCTCTTGGGTACAGCATCCATAAAACATAGTCAGTGAAAAGGAAATTGACTTAATGTGGTTTGAGGTCAGCCCCTTGTGTCCTGTGTTGCTGAAAAATGTAAACTGTTTTGTTATGAACTGGTTACTGAAAAGTTAAAAATATGCGGAGTCTAAATACACTAGGTAATTAAAAGCATGCTTTTAGCAGCCTTATGGATAAGCCCTCCCATTTCCTTAAATATTTTTAACACTGCAATATGACTCTGAGAATCTGAATACAAAGGTTCAATATGAACCAGATTTTTTTTGAGTTATTCACTAATGTCACAGATTAACAAATGATGTATCCCAGATTTGTCTTGCTGTGTCTTTAAAGGAGCAGGACATAGATATAGAACATTTTATAATGTGCATTTGCTGTCATAAAAAGTAGTGCACCATATAATGCTAATACTAATATATAAACTCTCTTTTTGTCTCATGTTAAGTTTTTCAGAATGGTTGGGATGTAATTCAGGATTACTTGTCAATGAGTATATTTATGTATGTATGCATGTATTTAATTATACTTTGTTGATGGGTTATTCCCTTTAGGCCAGTGGCCTGTTTCAGAGGACACCCTAGGTGGTATTGATGCTGATTGGTGGGAATTTGGCTGGAGCACCAGGGAATGTCCCATATTCTTTTTTTGATAAGTGCTGCCATATCATTTATATCAGCTTGAGACTAACTCGGGCAGATGGGACCTTGGTTTAACATCTCATTAGCATTTATATTTTCAAGAATTGAACTCCTTCTTTAACCACATAATCACAGGCATAGACACATATTGCATAAATTAGTCAGCCTGCTGTACAGAGTAATTTGTTTCCAACCAAGTGGAACGATGTTCATCAATGCTCTTTGTATAAATATACATTTCTAAACCACTAGCCCTAATGAGGGTTATGGTAGCTACAAGTTTAGCAGACCAGACTAGACCCCCCTACCCCAATATTAATTGCTAACTTATACAGAAGGATCTATGATCATACTAACTGAGAACATCTCACAAGCATGTCTATGGTCTGCCCTGACGCCTCCTACTGTGGCTGTTGCAAGGCGCACTGAAAGCACCTGATGACATCCTTACCAGGCAGCAAACCAACTGAACTGATTTTTATTTTTAGACTGAAATCTAAGTCTGCTAAGTAGGTCTGCTGCAACATCTTCTTGGAGTACCACATGTCTCAGTGTATCACAGAAGAAAAAAAAATTAAAGACATGTTGTGTTGCTCCAAAAAATGAAAACACAACTTTTACCAAAAATTCTAAATTTTTCTGGAATCAATTAATTAACTTCTCAATAAAGGCAAAAGGGCAGCACCAAACCATGTGTGTCATGTATCAAATTCCAACATGGCTTATACATTAAACTCATACTTCATCAAAGCAGCCAGTTTATTACTAGCCTCCCCTGATAATAAAATTAAGCAGAAACAACATTTTCTGCCATGACCCCAAAATGACCACCCAGACTCCTCTACAATTCACCTTACCTTAGTGAACTTAATCAAAAAACTACTACTAAAATTGAAATCAGTCACTCTTGCCCCTGCTAATATTCCTCCTTAAGATCTTTCCCTTGCAGTAAAACAAATTTTCTTTACCATCATTTTAGTGTATTAATTGCACCTACCTAACAGACTTTCTTAAAAAGGCATAAGGAATAATACCCTCATTGGCATAACAGCTATTTATCCCAAGTGTTCATCCTACAGCTCCTTTTGTTTAACATTTTCATCAATAACATTGACAAAATAGCTAATAACAGCAGCGACATTCAGTATGCTTATACTCCACCTTAGTATGTTCAGCTACATCAATTTCAGGTCAAGAAATTCAAACACGCATCCTAAATGCCAATAAATAAATAAACAAACTGATGCTCTTCAACCCCAGTACTCATAGCAATGACACAACAGACACTATATCAGATCCCACAATAATACAACACTGGAACTCATGGAACAAACAACTTCTAGAAACTCTGTATGATAAAAGGTTCAATTTTGACTTGCATTTTAACCATGTGATCTGTAGAAGTAGCCAAAAACTTGGGACCTTGTATAAAATTAAACATTATGTAACAACACAGGCACAGCAACCAGCAACCTAAACTCTGATACAACCAAAGTTATTATATACATCTCCAATACTATTATTCAAAAAGCACAGCTATCTAAATTACAAAACAACTATAATGAAATTGCAAAGTTCACCACTACCCTTCCTAACAAAACAAATCATTGTGTTTTATTTATTTATTTATTTATTTTACATTTGTTTACTGGGAAAGTCTGACTGGATACAGTTCCTTTTTCAGCAGATGCCCAGGGAGGAAAAGCTCCACAATTACACAGGAAAATTGTACAAAATATCAAAACATTTCATTAGAGAAATAGATACAGTGTAATACATATAGTTCTTAGTACATCAATTTTACATCTATAGTCTAAGGTTAATACACATTTCTAATAATAGAGGATACTGGTATGTCTATCTACCAAAGACGTTATGTATGTGCATAGTTATGGAGAGATAACACAAGTAAATAATACTATATTATCAGGGAGAGATAATAATAAAGAGAAAATAACCCGTTACTAATTGAGAACATTTGCTGGAAGTTTTGGGGACAGAGATTGAGTCAGACTAATTATTATGAAGGAAAGGATGGTGTGGAGAAGATAAGAAGAATTGAGAAGAGAGGACAGAGGAGCTAGATAGTTGTGGGGGGGTTGCAAGAAGGAACTTATAGGTTATGCAGGGTTGGTGTATAACCATAGCTTTATATTCAATAAATGAGATTTGAGTCTTTTTTTAAACTGCAGAGCATTTGCAGTTGTCTATATATCTGTCTGCAGTGAGTTCCAGATTTTGGCTATGAATGTAGAATAGAGGGACTCTCCAGTGGCATTGTTGGATTTGATAACTTTTAAGAAGGATTTATTATTTGAGCATATAAAATGGCTACTAGTGTAGAGGAGTAGATGGTTTTGCAGAGCATGTTTTTTCACGTTGATTTAGAAGTATATGGAGCAAATTAAGTTTGTTTTAAGTTAAGAGCTGAGGTAGTTCTAGCCAGTTAAGTTGTTTGAGTGCAAGGCAATGGTGTGTTCTAAAGTTGGGGTCTGTTGCAAACTTTGCAGTTTTATTATAGCAGGTATCTAATTTTGCTAGGTCTGATTTGCATTGTCCTTCAACAAGCCAGTTTGGCTTGAATTAAAAGATAACATGTATCCAACTCAAAATGTCATAGTGCACTGTACAAGTCAGGAAATAGGACTGGCTTAATGACTAAGGTATTACCTCACAAGAGACAAGGTGCAGGGTTTGATTCTCACCCTTCAGCAAATAGATAGGCTTAAAATGGCCCATAAGGGTAATTAGCCTAGTACATACCTATAAACCTGCTCTTTCTATCTTCTGTTTAGATATGTGACAGGCAACTAAGATCTCAACCCCAGAGTGTGATACTCGCCACAAAATTAAAACAATAAATTTGGAGACTCCCTCTACTCATCATATGTACTAAAACTTTGGAACTCCATTACATCTAAACTAAGAGAAGAAGCTACTTTCCCTATATTCAACATAAATTACAGTTGCATTTCACCACCTCTTGGACTTGCCCATGTAGCACCTGAGCCAATGGCAATTTTTTTTTGCCACTGCCCCTAATTCTCCTATGACTACTGTATCGACTCTTCTATACCTCTCCTATGCTTACCTTCCTTCTTAACCTATCTTGCTATTCCCACAATCCATCCTTTTGGCTTTCAATCGTCATAGCTGAACTGCCAACCTTTATACATTGATGCATATATGTCATGCTAAGGTAACCATTTGAAATGTTGGGAACTACTTCAGCAAGTCCCAAAATAGAAAGCCTGAACGGCCAAAAAAATGGACTTACGTATACTAAGTTTGAGAGAGACATTTCTTGGAATATTCCCTTTTATCTGAGGTATGGCAATCTCAGAGCTGCTATATATAGGTTTAGGAGGTGTGGGGTCATCCCCCCATATCAGGGGGTTCTGAGACCTTGCCCTCCTGCAAAAAAGTTTAAAGGAGAAGACCAGTGGTTGACATTCAATCTTCTGCATTTTTAATAATGTTTTTTCATAGATTAGTACTAGGTTAACTGCCCTTGCAGGCTATTTGAAGCATAGCCAATTACTCAATCTGAGAATTAAACCTTGCACCTTGTGTTTGGAAGGTAAAAACCTTAACCATTATGCCTACCTTTCAGTGTGTCAGTGCTCACTATTATGAAAATAGACATTTCAGTAGGGGCTGCTAAAGCTAATGATAATTTTTTAGAAAAATATCTTTGATGCTATTTATTTTCATGACAGTATCTTGTAGTACTTCAAAGTCAAAGTAAACTTTATTGTCGATCAGATATACACAGCTGTGCAAGCTGAATGAAATTATGTTGCTTTGGTCCCCATGCAAGACATAACAATGAACACATAGGCTTAATGACAGTAAGACTAATGCACATATAATTTGTTTGTTTAATGCACATATAGTAATAATTAATATATTAACAACACTGTAGATTACCACAATCAGACAGGAAGACATTAGACAGTATTATACTAGTAGGTATTGCAAGACTATGACTTCACATTGTGATTGCTTAGAATACTGCACTTCATCAGTTGTAGTATTATACACCATATTGCACATGTATGGAGTGGTAACTTACTTCTGACTACTACACATTCAGGAAGTAATAGCATAAGAAATCAGGCAAAATGTACCAGTTATTGAAGCAATTTGCCAGAGTGATTACTATAGCTAATACTTCATAGCAAGTGGTATATTGATCTAATTATTCTCTGTCATGCCTGGCATTCAAGTTCAGCAGCCTTATGGATAGAAGGAAGATGCTCCTATTCAGTCTAGTTGTTTTGCAGTGTAAGCTGTGATACCGCCTGCCCAAGGAAAGGCAAAATTACATGCCATGGGTAGGGTGAGTGGGATTGTTGATTATCTTCCTAGCCCTTCCCACACACCGAGTCTCATGCAGATCATCCATGGATGGGAGTGAGAAACCAATGACTTTTTTTGCTGTCCTCACTACCCTCAGGAGAACTTTGCTTTTCAGTTAATGTGCAAGTGTTATACTGTTTTTTTTTCTAATGTTTTAACAATTTAAAAGTCGTATATTGCTATTTTTATATCAACATTTTGCCTTTTCTATTTTTAAATGCATTCATCAATATAACAAATGTAACCTGGGATTTTTCTCTTTGCAGCTCTATTAAAAAATGGGCTATCAGACCAGATGGACTATCACAATAAGCAAAAAGAAAGAAAGAAAGAAAGAAAGAAAGAAAGAAAGAAAGAAAGAAAGAAAGAAAGAAAGAAAGAAAGAAAGAAAGAACAGTCAGTGGGAGTGCATGAACCATTGGAGGATGTAGTAATTCTCTGTATGTTAATAGGAGGTGTGATATGAACTGGTCCCAGTTTTTGCCACCTTCCTCAATAACGCTTTGCAGCTTGAAATTAAATGTGCAGTTAATAAGCTCCTCTAACCCATTTGTCTGGACATGATATTCTGTTGGTTTAATTTTTCTGATGTTAAAGCACTGTTACAAGTGGTGCATTACTCTGACATAAACAGAGTTTCCTGGTCAGTGAGTATTACACTGGAAAGTAATACTAACTCACAAGCTATAGATTTAGCATTAGCTTACACAGGGAAACAGCCTCATAGAACTTAGTTGCAAAGTGCATAATTAACAAATATATTGAAACTCACTGATGGATTTTACCAGTGTGAAAACAAAATCAATTGGAATGCTTTCAAATGGCATCTCTATAATGGACATTGGAATCAAAGCATTTTTGAAGCCTGGTTGAGGGCTGTCTTTTGGCATTCAGGACATCTAACACAGAAGTTCACAATTTATTTCATTATTTCTTGCCAGTAAAATATTGATAAGTATTTTTGTAGTACATTGCTATGTGCTAACCTCATGACTAGGCTTCTGAAGGCTTTGGCACTAATACCTGATTTGCACAGTAATTGTTTTAAGCAAAAGATCTGTGTGGCCTAGTCGGTGAGTGCAGTAGATTGTAGTTGGCAGAGCCCGGGTTTGAAACATGGTATAGGAGGGTGTTTAACTCCTCATGCACTACCCACTCAAAAGGCCTGAATATAATATACAACATCAACAAAACCTGCTGGAGAAACAGGTTAGTCTACCAGAGGCTGTCATGTCTCTGGAATAGACTTCCCATACATGTCAAACATCGCTGATCCTTTTCAAACGCAACCTTGATGAGTGGATGGGAAACAACAAATTTGTCCCATGGGTTCTGCCTGTGTCCCTCATTGACAGGTGCTGACTGATTTTGTTTTTGGGGATAAACTCTTGGCTAGGCTTGTATGGGCCCCAGGGCCATTAGCCTAGTAACCTCCTATGATCCTATGTGTAAAAAGTGTAACTTTGTTCAGACTTTTCCCCTACAAATCTTCTTATATTTTACCTTGCTCTCCTCAAACTGCCATGTTATTACTGTGGCTTTATAAAGCATCTCTGACTTACCTGAAGGTTAGTGAAATCTGAAGTTTCCTCAGGCTCAGTCTGGAATGAGATCTACCAACTATCTAACAATTCTCCTAATAAGTACAATTCATAACAATATTATTCAGTGTCAGATGCAATGTCTAATTTATTATTTTTCTAGATAACTTTTGTATGAAACTGATATGTAGAACCTTCCATCTTCTGTTTTAGGTTCCTGTATTTTGGCTCAACAGGAATATCATTATGGCTTTGTACAATGTTAAGTTGTCCGTATAACTCCTTTGTCTTTCCCTTGCATACCTTTCAGTTGCCCAGATTTTTGCAGAATGTCCAGATTTCTGCCTTATATTTTTGGTCTGTTCCTCATAAAAGTTGTTATTTTCTGGCAAATCGTTGAAGATTGAAGTCAATAAATAATACTAAATAATGACAGACATTTGAGATTCAGACTTTATAGCCGTCAGAAAATACACAATAATGTAAAACCTGTTATTCTATCTACTTTCTATGTTTTTATGAGCAATGCTTAAGTTCTGTCCCTGCTTTTGGGCCTTTGTCCCCCCATTCTTTCTGGCTTTGCCCAGATTTTTTTGCACTGAGAGGTTGAAAGGCATGATGTCTAGTTAGGTTTCTCTCTTTCTCTCTCTGTCTCAGTGTGAGGGGAGTACCATCCTCTGACTTTCGTTCTCTTGTCTGTTTTACTGTCCTTCTCTCGCTTTCATTTTTCCCTCTAGGTTGCTTTGTCTCTGCAAGTGGCACAGCAGAATAACATTTCCTGTTTTACTTCTTTCCCTACTCACTGATAGCTGTTGAAAGTGTTTTCTTTATCCAAGTTTTCTGTTGTACATTAATAGAAATGCATTTAGAGTTCTGATCATATACTGCTTCTTCCTGTTTAACTTCAGTCCTGAAGTTTTTCTTATTAAGTGACTCATGGTGAACATTCGCCCACTGCTCAAAATTCTCCATCTTGGTGGTTTGCTGTTTTAGCTTGATAGAAGGTCTCCACTGTCTAAGTGTGTGCCTTTGGTCAAGTGACTTAGCCATATAGCGCTTCTGCGCAGAGTCTGAAAAAGGGTCCATAGAGATCGGTGCTCTACCACAGTCAACAAATACAAATAAAATACAAAAAAATAAAAGAAAAAATAAATATAAATAAAATTTAGAATTCTGATCAGGTTGTACATTTACTTACTTCTTAACTTCATTCCCTTTTATGCACACTTTTGGTGAGTGATTCTTTCCCATCAGTTCTGCAAGTCATTTTTACTATTTGCTCATCAATAAATTCACACCACAACTTCCTTTCTTCTTCTTTTTAAATCATTATTTGGTTTTAACAAGTCCATCAACATTAAAACAGTGTATAACAACATAAATAATAACTATTTACAAAAGTCCATAATAAGAATATTTATATATACTTAACCATAGCACTTTCCCAGTAAATCACTGAGCCTTTGCCAAGATATGTACTGAGGAGTTATGTTTAAATTCTCATTCTCATAGCTGACAAGTCATTTTTACAGACAGTCTTAGCTAGGCGCACAAATTCATCAAATGCTAATTGAGCTTTACATTTCCACTTTTTTGTTATAACTTTTCTTCCAATAAAAAGTATTGCCCAAAAAAAAGAGGTATTTGAGAAAAAAGGTATAGCTTCTGGAATTGGGGCTGGAATAGGGGCATTAAATATTATTAATGAGTCTGTAATAATGCAATTGCCTGACCACAAAGCTTGAGAAAAGTTTCTAAAATCACTTCAAAATGAAGTCACCAACATACAATCTATTATCATGTGTAACCATTCAACATTAAGAACTTCATTGCACCTCCAGCATTTCAATTTTCCTGTTTTATATGTTTGTGTAATTTTATGAGTTATAAGAAAGACGCTATGCAGAAATGTCCATGTATAACTTTTCCAATAAAGTGATGATACTCACTTTCCTGCAGATTTTAAGAATAATTTTGTATTTGGTTCAGAAAATGGTTCATTATTAATTTTTGTTGGGAAGTTCCAGATTGTCATATCTGTGGTAACAAATTCAGTTCTCATGATCTTGTATAAAATTGATAGATAGGCCTGCCCCATGGGTGGCCTAGTATTAACATTAGAAAATAGATCCAAGATTTTTGGAAAAGGTTTATTTTGAAGATTTACTGATAGTTTGATTTTATCCTAAATATATTCTTTACAGGTATGTATAGCTAACCAGCCTCCTTGCTGTATGCTGTATCTTGCTATTAAATATTCAACAGGATGTATTTTGTTTCTATTAAGAAATTGATGCCAAAATACTAAGTTACTATTCCTGAGAGCTGTTGTTGTGTTTGCATTAAAATATACTAAGTATCCATTAGTGAAAGCAATGGCGAATAATAGGATTAGTTCCTTGACAAGGTTCTGTGCTGGGTTCTTTACTGTTCAGAAGCTTTTTTTTGGAAGTCTGTGCTAAATTAGACAGCCATTGGCTTACCAAGTTCACTGATGATTGCAAATTGGGTGCAGTCATTGACTGTTAACATAGTACAGGAAGGGCTAACACAGATAAATGACTGGTGCTAAAGCCACGGTCGAACACTAGGCACAAAAAGTGCATTATTATTCCCTTTGGCAAAGCAGAGTTCCCCACTAACTACAGTGTTAACAGCAACCCACTAAGCTCAGTCCCAGTGGTATGAGACCTAGGAATATAGGTAAATAGCAATATGAACTTCAACAACCAAGTTTTCTGTGTGGTAAGTAAAGAATTCTACATTCTGCACTTCATGAGTAAGGGCATTGCATCTAGGTCTAAGGATGTTTTAACCCCACTGTACTCGAAAATCATCAGACCACAGAGGTTCTTCACAAAGAAAATACAGGGCCTCCAAACCATGATGTATGTGGACAGACTAAAAGCCCTGTCACTGTGCACTGTATCATATAGGCTGCTGAGAGGAGACTTGTGCCTGGCCTACAGGGCAGTCTCTGACCCTGCCCTGATGGATATGCTTCACATAAACAAATCTAATGGCAAATAAGTCACTCATTGTAGGGAGTGGGAGGGATCTTAACCTAGCCTCTGACATTAAGAGAACATGCTGGAGAGACAAATATGTCTCCCAGAGACTGCTGCTCCTCTGGAACTAACTTTCAATTCATGTCAAGTAGAGCTCCTCACTTACCCTATTCAAGCACAACCTGGACAAATGTATGGGAGACTGCAAATTCACCCTGGCGGTAGCGGGTCTATATTATAACATCGAATTTTATAAAGTTCGAATGTTATAATATCGAACCGGTTTTGTCGAACGCTGAAAACAGCGAAGGTGCAGGACACCGAATTCTTTCCCAGGGAAAGAATTCGGTGGGCCATTGCTGTGGCTTTGCTGTTTTCAGCATTTGATATGTTGGAGCATTACAGGTCGGGTTCAGGTAAGTGTGTGATTGTGTGTAAGTTAGGGTTAGGGGGCGGGTTAGGTGAGTTAGGGTTAGGGAGCGGGTCAGGTAAGTGTGCGGTTGTGTGGACATTAGTGTTAGGGCATGGGTCAGGTAAGTGTGCGATTGTGTGTAGGTTAGGGTTAGGGGTGGGTTAGGTGAGTTAGGGTTAGGGTGTGGGTCAGGTAAGTGTGCAGTTGTGTGTAGGTTAGGGTTAGTGGCGGGTTAGGTGAGTTAGGGTTAGGACGCAGGTGAGTTGAGTGTGCGATAGTGATGGACCTTAGGGTTAGGGTCGGGTTAAGGTAAGTGGATAGCTAGTAGTGTATGTAAAGTTTAGTTTAGGTTTAGGTGTAGGATTTTAAGTGTATGTGTGTGGATTGCTGTTTTTTGTGTGTGTTTTGTGTTGTGTGTATGTTTCTCGGAATAGTGATTTTTTTTTTTTCGTGGGAAAAAATCGCTATTCTGACTGTTCGATGTTTGCGGATTTCAGTGTTTAGGGTTCGATATTATAACATTCAATCTTTGTAGATTTCGATGTTATAATATAGACCCGGTGGTGGCACCCATGTCCCTCATGGACATAGGGAGTCAGTGTTGACCATAGACTAGCACTGCAAAATATGTTCACTTAATAAGGACAGATGGGACAACTTGGGATTAACATGGCTAGGCTTGTAGAAGCCCTAGGGCTGCTATCCTAGTAACCTCCTATGGACCTTTGGTACAGAAGATTTAGGGTTCTATTCCCACACTACATAGATTGATAGCTGATACTGCAGTGCAGCATAAGGGAGAAGTTGCACTCCCAAGTGTGTCATCCTTCAGATAAGACATTCAATAAGGTTCTAGCTGGTTGGTGGTAGATATATATATATAGATATAGGTATATATACATACACACACACTCACACACACACACACACACACACACACACACACACACACACACACACACACACACACACATATATATATATAAATATATATATATATATATATATATATATATATATATATATATATATATATATATATATATATATATATATATATATATATATATATATGGTTCCCCTTCAAAACATCAAAATCTCATAGCACTGAATCTCAAAACAGTGAGACCATAACCGCGGAAATCTAAAACATCTAAAACTCATAACATCGAAAACTCAAAACACTGAAACTTTGCATCACAACATCAAAAACTAGAAAATACATATAAATAACATCCCCTCCACCTATAACAACACCAAACTAACAAACACACTTTTTACTATGTTTCTGCAGGGGGGCAAGCCTCCCTGCACCCCCATGTGGGTGTGTTGCCCCCACCCCCCATAAATTAAATATACCAACTCCGAGATCACATTACAGTAGGAAAAAGTTAATCTCCTAACTCCACTGTGATCACCATACAGAATGTACACGTTGGTTCATACTAGGCTAACTGCCCTAATGAGCCATTTTGCTTAAGCCTAGCCAATTATCCCATGTCAGAATCAAATTCTGCACCTTGTGTTTCGAAGGCAAGCACCTTACCTATTATGCCACCCTCCCACCACATAATGCCTAAATCACAAATCACTTACCTGTATGGCCTACAAACATGTACAGAGTGGCAAAATAAACACTATATAAATAGTATAAAGTCCTACACTATTTAAATAAAAACTACAATGCTTTATAGTGATACCACAAGATTAAATAGATTAAAGTATAACATTTACATGTTTGATGATACACTACTCGATGTTATACATTTTCAATGTTATGAAATTCAATGTTATGAATTTTAGATTTTTTTGGTTTTCGATGTTATGGTCTCAGTGTTTTGAGATTCGATGTTATGAGATTTAAACATTTTGAATGGGAGCTCTCTCTCTCTCTCTCTATATATATATATATATATATATATATATATATATATATATATATAGATGTTGCATTAGGAATAAAGCTTTGGGTAAGATAAACATTTTTAGCAAATTGAGTTTTAGTTATGAAGGGATTTTTTAAATTTTTTTACAAAAGATAAATGCTTCTTTCATCCAGTGTAACAACCCTGTATGTGTTCTTATCTAAAACTATTTCTGGATGAGTTGTGTGAATGATAACCATATGCATGCATTCATATGTATAGGATTAGTCTAGGCAGACTGACCCTGGCTGGTCTAACTGCTGCTTGGTTTAATAGGATATATTTTTTTATTTTATTTACATTGATATTTAGGCCTGACATTTGCAAGCATTATTTGAGGATGGTTAAAATTACTACAAAATGAATACATAGGCTATCAAGACAAACATGACAGTCATCTGCAAACTGTGAGGAAGTATTTGGCAGCGCATTCCTGAGGGGATACATAACTGAAAGTATCATTCTTGTATCAGGAATAAGAGTGGTGTCCCCGGCTGTGTGCTCCATGAACTCAATGAGGAATTAAACCCACAGTTAGGACAGCTGTTTAATCTTAATCTCACCTCCGGATACGTACCCAGGGAGTAGCGCACAGCGACTGTGGTCCCACTCCACAAAGGCGGTGCCTCCACCGACCCTGGAAATTACCGTCCCATTAGCTTGACAAGCCTTATCTGCAAAGCCATGGAGAGGATCATAATGGATCTCATAAATAAAGACATAGGGAACTTGCAGACTTTGGATCCAACCCAGTTTGGCTTTGTCAAAGGCAGATCATGCCTTCTAAACTTGGTTGACTTTTTGAAACAGTCACCAAGGCCATTGACGAGGAAAGGCAGTCCATACAGCCTACCTAGACCTGGCGAAGGCTTTTGATACAATACCTCATTCGGGTATCATTGAAAAACTCATCAACTTAAATGTAAACCCATACATTACAAGATGGGTTGCAAACTGGCTGAGTGACAGAACCCACAGGGTCAGAGTTGCTGGCGCCATGTCAGACTCAAAGCCTGTCACAAGTGGTGTCCCACAGGGCTCAGTCCTGGGCCCACTCTTGTTTGGCATCTACTTTTCTGAAGTAGAAGCAAACACAGGAGGGTTATGGCTGACAAAGTTTGCAGATGACTGCAAACTGGGCCGTGGTTGAAAACACATCCGACACAGATATCCTTCAGAAGGGTCTCACAGAAACGGATAACTGGTGCCAGAGCCATGGCCTAAAGTTAAATGCCAAGAAATGCATAGTCATACCCTTCAGGAAAAATAAGGTTACCCCTAGCTACCATATAGGTGGCAATCCCCTGAACACAGAAGAAGTTATTAGGGACCTGGGAACCCAGGTTAACAGTAGCCTTTCATTCGACACTCATATTGCTAAAGTAGTTAGGAAGACCTTCTACATTGCCCACCTTATCATGAAGGGATTCACATCTAGATCAAGGGAAGTCATAGTATCCCTATACTCATCACTCATCAGACCAATGATCGAGTACAATGCCCCATTCAGAATGTATCTGACCTGACACTTGCAGCAGCTGGAGAGGCCACAAAAGTTCCTCACCAAAAGGATAAAGGGTCTCAAAAATCTGTCTTATGCTGCCTGACTGAAAGAACTCCAGTTATATTCAGTTGCTTACCGCTTGCTCAGAGGTGACCTATGCCTGACATACAAGGCCATGTCAAACCCAGATTTGATGAACATGCTTCATCTCAAAAAATCTAGATCCCTCAGAGCCACAAGGGCGAGACTTAAACCTCGACACGGTTATTAATAGGACGTGCTGGAGGGATAGATTCATCACCCAAAGACTCCCTATGCTGTGGAACAAAATCCTGGTTTATGTGAGGCAGAGCACCTCGCTGGCCTTGTTCAAGAGGAATCTTGACCAATGGATGGGAGATCGCAGATACACCCCAGGGGTTACCTCAGTGTCACTGCTCAACAGAGGCACAGCAAAATAATGGGCATAGTTTCTCCAAACTAAAGGGGTGGCGTAAGCCACAAAACTATGGGCTAGGCTTATAAATGCCCTCGGGCAGATAGCCTAGTATGAACCTATGAACCTATGAACCTATGAAAAGCAATGGGGAAAGTGGACATCCCTGTATAGTATCCATGTAGGTTTTAAATGTGAGGGAAGCCAGCTTGCTGGCTGGGGCTGTTTTCTAGAGTTTCTTCTAAAGGCCCTTACACATGGATACAATTTTACTAGCAACCCCAAATGTATCTATGACATACCATAAATAAGACATGTTGAATGTATCATATGCCTTTTAGAAATCATTAAACATTGTTTCATGGAAGTTGGGTCCCTAAGTTGCCCTTTTATGAACATTTATTCTGTAGAGATGATGAGAAAAGGGAGAGTGTTTTCAATTCAACTGGCCAAAAATGTTGCAAATATCTTTGTTTCTAGTAGGAGTAATAAGACAGGTCTTTTTTTTTCTCACAATTGTTCTGTCTTTCTTTGTTTTGGGAAAAAAACGGCTATTGTAAGTGACCAGTCTAGGTGACTGTTTTGTATTGTGGCTGAATATAAAGGAAAAAGAGGATTTACTAATTGTTTTTGAACGTCTTGAAGTTTTGTGTGTTAAGGCATCCTCCATTACTGGAACTTTGCTACCAGCCAATGCATCCATAACATTAACTATTTCTATTTTTAAATATATATTTTTTAGTCTGTTTATATCCCTCAGTTTAAATTTAGAAATTCTGCCATTTCAAGCAGGTGCAGTGTTATTGAATAGCCCAATGGTTTTTGTTTCCTGAAGTTTTCTCGTGTTCATGTAACAGAATTTCATTGATCAGTATAGTGTCTATAATCATTTTGTCTTTGTCATGTGTAAGATAGCTAATTATTAGTTCGCATATGCTTTCTGTGTATCATTTAGCTAGTAGGCATTGGGATATAATGCCCTTTGTCAAATAAAAGGTTCTATACTGGTTTCATTTCTTGTTGTGTTTTGCATATGAAAGTGATTTTATTATTTGCTTTCATATATTAATGTGCCATCCTATTTCTTTGTCTTTGCACATCCCACTTATATATTTATTTTTTTCACCATTAAATCTTTCAGTAGGGTTATTATTGCCTTCTTCCTTTGTTTATCACTGTTCTCAATAGTAGTCATCATCAATTCCTTAGACTTATTTTTAAAATATTCCCAACTGACCAAAATATTTATGTTTTCCAATGGAGTAACTCTTCATCAAGTTGCTGTCTGTGATTCTGACACATTGCATATTACTGCACAGTATGAGATTAATGGGTAAATATTCCATTTATAAATATAATATAAAGTTTGAGTGTATTAGTTCCAAGACAATTATGCTATGGTCAGGCAATTCTGCTAATGTGGATTTGACATCTATAGCTGATGTTAATAGAGTTTTAGAGCTAGTGAATACATCCAGACTACTAGTCACATTCTGGGACCATGATTAGTAAGTGTAAGCATATGCTTTTATGGTACAGTGTTCTCTACATGTCATGTAGATCAAATTCTACTAAATATGAATGAAGCTGCATAGTTACCTATACAGTCATACTCTGCCAGAAGTCATCAAATCAAGAACTAGATTTAATACTTCATTAAAACCCCCTGTCCAGGTAGTGTTAAATTGCTAGAAGTGATGATGCCGCATTTTAAAATAATGACTCCAGTATGCTTGTATTATCCCAGTCTGTGTCATAAAAACTGTTAGTAGTAATAGGACAGTGTAAGTCTGAAAAAGTGCCTTAACTCAATGTCCACAAGTACAGGTTCAAGTTTTTAGAGATCAGACCAACTGGTTATTGTTACAAATGAGGGTAATTATTCTTTTTTGGAGGAGTTGGTACAATTAACTGCATATATCTTAACCACGTTTCCATTATATACCCAGTATTTGCCTTTGAAAGTTTTGCTTCTATGAGAATGAGTATGGGCTGGATTCATGCATGCCTACACTTCAAACTAAGTACATGTACAAAATGTGCTCACTTGAGCCCACTGTTTGGTATTCATAAAATACCTCTGCATTTGGTGCCTGCCTTCAAAACAAAGATAAATGACAGAATATGCTAATGAAGACTTAATTAGGTGAAATACATGCTAATTAATCAATTCAACATGGAGGAGCTATTCTGGCACATATAAAACGCAGATGTACATACCATGTTCCTTTTTAGCCTCATTTCCAATACTATTCGGATACAGCCATGAAGACACATAGAAAAAAAATGTTAGGGGCTGCTGCAGCTATCACTAACCAGTATGTACAACAGGCTTTAATAAAAGGTGCTGTTGCTGCTGCTGCCAAACCTCTGCCTAGGAGAAGAAGAGTGCTCAGACTATGTTTGTTTAATAATGGAATGCATGATACAAAAAGTTTAGATTGATACAGGGTAGACAGGGATACCCTAGAGGAAATATGCAACCTCTGCTTCCCTCACCTGAGGCCCCAGACAAATCATGGAGAATCCATCCCACTGGAAGCCAATGTATGTGTAGCATTATGTTTACTAGCTAAAGGCACTTTCCAGAGACCTGCAGGGGATATATTAGGGGTGCCACAGGCCTCAACGTCCAGACTATTACATCAATTTCTAAATGCAATGCAGTAACTTATAGTCACTGCATCTGGTTTTCATGTTCCCCAGAAGAGAGAGCAACTACCATACAATAATTATGCACCATAGCACACTTTCTTGAGATTCTGATGACCACAGACTGCACACACATAAAAATAAAAAACAGACCTGGTGAAGAGGTAAGGAGGTACATCAACAGAAAAGGATATCACTCTGTCAATTGTCAGGTGGTCTGTAATATCCAAGGGATCGTCTACAATGTGTGTGCAGGTATCATTGGCTGTTTTCATGACTCACACATTTGGCACACCTGTGAACTGTATGTAAGGTTTGTTAAGGATGACTTTGACTTTCGACATGGGAATCTACTGGGGGATGCAGATTATGCCCTGGAACCTTGGCTCATGACACCCATAAGAAAACCTCACAACCCCACTGAGCAAGCATACAATGATGCACATGTTCAAACTAGGGATATTATAGACTGTGTATTTGGCATGCTGAAATCAGGGTTCCAATGTCTGGACACATCTGGTGGTACTTTGAGTATGACACAGGTACTTTGGCCAAAATACTGACAGTCTGTGCCTTGTTGCACAATATACTTTCCAGGAAACAGCTGCAACATGGACAACAAGGTCATGGACCACAGTTTCCAACACCATAGGTAGGACCAGCAGATACAGATGAGGAGTTTGAGAAACAATCAGCAGCTGCAGATGATCCTGCTAGGTGTAGACATGCACAATATGCCATGGCTCAGACTAAGAGGAGAGGATTGCACACACACTCACAACTAACCTAAGTGAAGACCTAGATGTTTAGCACATGCAAATAGTAAAACGGATACCTGCAAAATTCCTTAACCTGTACTTTTCCATGTAATGGTTGAGTTCTGTGAGCATCAGACAGTCTGTGACATCCAGATAATATCCCACTGAACTTCCACCAAATAATGTAACATCCAGACAATATCCTACCAGATTGCCAACAATAATGTGATGTCCCCTACTATCCTGGATCAGTAACTAAGGAGCTTCAAGCCTCACCATTGACTACAATGTGAGACTGTCACTTAAACAGGAGTAGTATTTCACAATTTCCCCTAAGAGCACAACAGGATCATGCTCTATAACCTGGGAATCGACTTTATACTTCTGTCCACCCCTAATGTAATTCCTTATTACACACTTTAGAAAAATGTGTCTCATTCTAAGACCTCTGATGCACTCACACATAAATAAATTAAATTTCACACACCCAGACACTTCTGGGAAAGAATGACATAGATTTCCAGCTGTGTTCCTTCCCCAAAATAATATGGTAAAGCTGCCACAAAACAGCAAATCTTCATGCCCTTATAAAGGTGTATCCAATTATGAAAATTAAATATTAAAACCAATAGTGGCAAATGACCTAAGTGGCCAGGGATTCAGAATGACCTTGGGAGATATCAAGGCAAGTAAAGGTACTCTCAAATCACTAAAAAAACACTGATTGACCAGCCACAATGTAAGTTAATAAAATTATTTAATATTGAGCAAAATGATTAAAAATATAAAACAGTAATTTCCAATAAACAAACTGTAACTCTAGAAAAATGAAATCAATACTGAAGGATATAAATCCACATTTAGAAAAACTCTAACAGATCTAACTGACTAGCTATAATTTCCCTATCTTGACTAAATAATACTGTCCCTGATCTAAACTAAATTACTACAACAGAGCAAAGGCAGGCTAAGTGGCAACTGGCAACCGAAAACTGAACTGTAACTGACTACTAACTTCAACTGTCTTTAGCAGGCTCTTTTATAGATTAGCCTATTTGTGGACTGTTCCAGTTCTAATTTTCATTTCATATTTTTGAAAATCAATCAACAGCTGTTTTTTTTTTGATTTACAGCTTCTGACAGTAACAAATAGCAACTGTTAACATTCCAATGATATAATCTGCAGATCAGTTAAATCTGCGAGAGTTTACCTTTAGAATCTTTCTTCACAAACATGCACAATAAGAAATATAAAAGGACAGTGTTCAAGTCTTTAAAAGATTCTGTACAAACAGATCATAAATCAACATGTAAGAACCTATTTACAATATCATAACTAGTCATGCTGGCATATAATACACAGGTTAATCTCAAATTATGTATAAAAACTCAGCCAGACATGGTAGCACAAATAGTGTCTAATTTCTTCACAGAGTCAACCCCCCAAAGACACATCTTGTAGCAGTAGTATTAAGCAAGGTAAATGATGAACCTGGAAAAAAGAGCTATATGAATGATTAGCCTCATATGCAAGTATCCTGCATCACTGACATGAAACATGGCTCAGCTGTATAGGAATGACAACATTAATTCATGAGTGAGATATGCAACATAGATATATGATTTTGCCCAATAGAGTGCATCGTGCATTACAAATGTCCAGTGTAGATAGCCTAACAGTGAACAGGGCAATTATGCCATAATTTACACATGGTGCTGGACAAGCACTAAATACTATCTAGTAGGACTACATTAGTATGAATAATACAACGAATACACTGAAGATCAAGAAGTACATGACAAATCATTTTTAACTGAGCGGGGAAAAAGAAATACACAAAAAAAATTTGCAATACATTGAGTTAAAGCAAGTATTTGAGTGAGCAGGCATTAGCTATCTACTCTGGGCATCAGACACAGGCAGCCTTAAGTCACAATTAAATGTGCAAAGGACAAGGAACAGTCATCATGACTCACATGTGGAGGGAGGGGGTTACATGAGAGCAAGCATGACACCAAAGAAGTGATTGTGTGTGAGTGAGAAACCAAATTTCAGCCAATGTCCATTGTAATGGCCAGTAACAACAGATTTATTTCATTCATTAGTAGTGTTTACATACTTCTGCATGTGTGTGAGGTGATATGGCCAAGATGTTTTTTAATGTATATTTGTCTGCATGAACACAGTCAAATCACTTGTGCTACCACTACATCCTGGCACCATGGAAAGGTGTGAGCCATGCATGGTCAGTTTGTCAGTTGACCATTGCTGCCCCCAACCATGAGAACTACATTTGCCAGGAGTTGCATTACTAGTTCCATGGCCCTGGCCAGAAGTTGGGGAGCTACCTTAATATGAATGATGTCTGCTGGACAAGCTGTCATCATGACTATATCCATGACCATGAACATGTGGCCTACCACATCTGGGTGTGGACACCTCAATCACTGATGGAGCAGTAGAAGCAATGCCACCACAGGAGTGGGATCTGGCACTGCCATGTTGGACAGCACCTGACAAAGCAGTGTTTCTTGAACACTTGGATGCTTACTCTCCCACAGAAGATGTTCCATTACAGGCAGTGCACAATCCAGTGTATCATTCATATTGTCCAAGGAGTTACCCACATGATTCAGGCAGTCTTACATGTCAAAATGCATAACATGTAGTACTCAAATTTACTCTTCTGAGGCCCCTGGTGGAACATGCCGTTGGCTCAGGAACGGCTTTACACATATGTTGTGTGGCACCTACTGAAACACCAACATCAGGTTAAAGGCAGATAGCAGGTCTCCTGCAAGGACCTCTGTCAAAACCCCTTGTGTGGTACTTCACCCTCACAGTGGCTACCCTGTGTGGTACTTCACCCTCACACTGGCTATGGTTGATCAGGGTAGTGTGGTTACTCCAGCTGCAGAGCAGGTAGTCTTTCCATAGCCATTGTATGGGTGAAGTACCCCTGTGTGGTACTTCACCCTCACAATGGCTACCCTGTGTGATACTTCACCCTCACACTGGCTATGGTTGATCAGGGTAGTGTGGTTACTCCATCTGCAGAGCTGGCAGTTTTTCCATAATCATTGTATGGGTGAAGTACCCCTGTGTGGTACTTCACCATCACAATGGCTACCAAAAGACTGCCAGCTCTGCAGATGGAGTAACCACACTACCCTGATCAACCGTATCACCCTCTAGCTGTCCTATATCTGATGGCTCTGTGTCATGGGTGTGCATAGACATTTTGACTGTGTCCAAAATATGAGCAGGGGATGTAGGAGCCACAACCTCAGTGTCAGACTAACACTCGGCATCCTATTGTGACTATTCATCACCACCATCATCGTCAGAGGCTACCGATACTCTGACATCAAGTGTTAGGAGTTACAGAGTGCCAGTGGCAGGCTCATATGTCATAGCAAGTAATAAACACAACAAATACAGAAACAGAAAGTGATCAAACTTATGATACTGAAATTAAGCAATAATAAATGCAAGTGCAAAAAAAGGAATTAAGGTAGACATAAATAAACTTTCTATATAGTAACAGTACAAAAAAGTTATGGGTATACCATTTTCAGGTAGTCAGAGAAATGCAGTACCAGATAAGCCTAGACAGACTAAATGGAGAGGGAAGATAAGCATTATAATGCAACTGACACTATAAACAGGGACATCAACTACATCTACATATTAAAAAAAGGATCTTATACTATTATTGTACTCTTATATCTCCAGCCATTATCTCTCCACTTTCCTTCTCTTCACCCTTATCTCTCTATATCTCATTCTGTCTCTCAATCTCTCTCTCTCTCTCTCTGTATATATATATATATATATATATATATATATATATATATATATATATATATATATAGATGTGTGTGTGTGTGTGTGTGTGTGTGTGTGTGTATATATATATATATATATATATATATATATATATATAGATATATATATAGATATATATATATATATATATATATATATATATATATATATATATATATACATATATCTTAATAATATGACATACCTCGAACTTCACTGATAGATATCATTTGGTCATCCTCCACCTCATCAACCACTAGTCTGGTGTCATCAGTGAGCTGCCCGGATCCCTAACAGTAGACAAGGAACTCCTCCATCTCAGTTAGTGGTGATTAGATAGCAGGATCACCACCAGTAGCCCTTCTTTCCTGCTGATATAGTATCAGCTCTTTTTTTTGCTATGGTAATCATGTCACTGTCCCAATGTCTGATTTGGCTTTAATCACAGCCATGGCCACCCACAGCATTAACATCATCAAACACCTGACACCAGATAAGGTCACAGAAGCGCTTTTTAGTTTTTTCTTTCTGTAATATATGTGACACATGTTGACTGAGCGCCTGAATAATCACCTGTTTCTCATTAACTGAGGATGGTGGTTTTCATGGTCCAGATTTCTTGGGAGACATATCTCTATATGGAATGAAAACGAACACAAAGAAATATATATAAAAACAGTGGTTTTGATACATAAACTAGTTGGGCAAGAATTTAATAACTGCATTCTACACCAGCCCAACACCCAACCTTCAGCGAAGGCACGCCCATTCATGCATATCTTTCGGAGGCCACTCGACCACGGGGAGGACATGCAGACTCCATACAGAAGGCACTCCAGCCAAGAATCCAACAGGAGAACCTCTTGCTGTGAGGCAACAACGCTACCACTGTACCACTCGGCACCATAAAAATCTACTGCCAATCATTAGCGGACAAGAGTTCCGCTGTGGTGACCCTTAACCGGGAAAAGCTGAAAAGACAAACAACAACATTCTACACCAGCATTATCTGGGATTATCTTAAGATATACAGCACAGTTTAGATATTATTTTGTGTTTTTCTGTTGGTTTTTATTGATGGTATCTGATGCTCTCTTCTATTTGGGGGTGAATTTCAAGGGTCTTTATTCTTTTCTTCCAAAATATTTTCTTTTTTTCCCAAACTTTTTTATTTTTCTTTGGGGCAGTAGTTGTGTGGATTATCTAATTTGGCAGTGTTATTTGGTTTACGATATATTATATAAGATATATGGCATTTGCAGCTAATATTTTGGACTTGGTTGGGTTGTCACATCAACAGTGTGGGGAAAATTACAGTTTCTAATGCAAATTTGGTGTTATATGTTTAAACCATAGAAAATACATATAGAGATTTTCAGTGTTTGAATACAGGTATCTCATCTGTTACATTATTTCGACAGGAGTGGATATATTTTTGCTTTCTAACAATTTTATTATCATGGATCTTATTCACATTTTGGAAGGCTTATCAGCTGATAAGGATGATTTACATGTTTTTGAAACCCCCTCACAGGAAGTTAGTAATTCATCCATTTGTGGGGTGAAACTGACCTCATGTAAGGATATTTTTCAAAAATTATCTGGCGACATGAAGGAGTTAAGAACATATATATGGCTATTCAAAGCATATTCTAGTAAGAATATTACACCAAGAGTATTATGTGTTAAAATTCAGTCATTTGTCAAAGGTATAGATGATATATTAATTGAACAATGGCATGAGGCCCAATAGTTGGCCTCGATGACCTTTGTAAAAATTTTAACTGCATTTTATGAACGCAGAATTTTGAATCTAACTAAGACTATTTTTGAACTTTCTGATATGGTCAAGCCCTTCAAAGATGAAGCTGGTTATTCAGAACAGATTTCCTAATGATCTAGTAGTTTGATGATACTTGAAAAAGATTTGAAGCATAAAATGATTAAAAAATTTCAACGTGATTCTAAGGATTATTCTTTAGGTAAACCTTTTGAATTTAAGAAAAATGCCCACTTTGTGGATAATCAATCTCATACTTTGGCCAATTTTAAACGTAAAAGAAAAAGATCTATTCTGAAGAAATCTAAGATTTCCTCAGATACATCAGCAGATGAAGTCTCTTCAGCCACAGATAATGACAGCATTACACCATCCAACTCTCCTCCTAGCAAGAAAGATAACATTGATATTCCTTTAGGAGGGTTAGAAAGGGAGGGTGAAAACACAAATGCTGAAGGCACAAGTCTAGAAGCTATATTAGAGAGGATGATACACACATTGATGCTGGCTCCAATGTACACAATATTTCATCAGTGGTGTTAACTACAGATGAATGTGAACTGTTAAATAAAGGTACTGGATTTATTCCATGTTACTGTCGGAACACACTTTTACACAAGATGTCATTTTTTTAGGACTTTGAATTAAAAATTATATTTTGATCAAATACCTATTACTGATTCAGGTTCCCAAGGATTTAGGTTTAGAACATCTTCTTTTATTCCCCCTATAAATAAACGTGGCTATGTTTCAAAATTTGGTTTTGAAAGCCTTACATTTTTCATATGCTTTACATCGATGGGATAGGCAGAAGAATTTGTCAGATTTACAGTGCCAAGCTCTAGGCAGGTTAAGTCCTAACAAGCGAATAGTTATTAACCAAGCTGATAAAGGAGGAGCAGTGGTTGTATGGAATTGGGAAATGTATTATAATGAAGCTATCAGCCAATTATCGGATCATCAATTTTATCAATGTTTCTGGATCCCACATCAATATTCAAAAAAGAGATTGATGATTTTTTACTTCAGGCATTGGAAGAAGGTACTATTTCTAAAGAAGTAAGGTATCATTGGACTGTGGTAAACCCCACTAGACAGATTTTTTTTTTATATGTTACCAAAGATCCAAAAAAATCTTGAGAAGCCTCCAGGGAGATAAATAGTTTCAGGAAGGGGGTTCTTAATTGAACCTCTCTCTACCTTTTTGACTAGATATTTGAAACCTCTTTTGGTACATGTGCATTCACGTATTCAGTGTATCACTGAATATTTGAACGTTATTGGTAAGATGCAGATTGAGGATGGATGGTTGCTATGCACATTGGATGTATCGGCATTATATATCAACATCCGTCATTGGGCAGGTCTTTTGGCCTTGGAATATTGGTTAACATGAGCATCTCTATAGAGCCCAGGATTTAATACATTCTTAGTATGTCTTATGGAGCATGTACTCACTAAAAATATTTTTTATTTTGATAATCAATGCTATCTACAATTGAAAGGGACTATGGTGGGGGCTTCATTTGCTCCCATCTATGCAGACCTCTTCATGGGATATATAAAAGAGCAATTGATTTATGATGGATGCCATAATATCTTTCTTAGTTCTATGGATATTTGGTGTCATTATCTGGATGACTGCTGGATGGTATGGTGTGCTGATGTGGGGTATCTATATGAATTTGTGGAAGGTTTGAAGGAAAATAAGTGGGGCATCAACTTTATGTTGAATTATCATGTCAAGACTATTACATTTTTGGATGTAAAAGTTACTGTAAGGGATGATGGTATCCTAAAAGTTCAGCATTCAGAAAACACCCTCACTTTAATACATTGCTGCATGCCACCAGCAGTCATCCAAAACATATGATTGACAATATTCCTAAGTCTCAATTTTTGATACTTAAAAGAATATGTTCATCTACTGAAGATTTTGGTGTTCAGGCTAATGATATGGTTTGCAGATTTTCCAATAGGAGTTATTCTAGGTGGAAGGTTCAACAAGCTTTATTTTCAACTGACATGGTCCTTAGGTCTGAACTATTAAAATATCAAGTTAAGGATAATTCTAATAATAAACCTATCATGTTTATTATGAATTATGGGGTTACTACATCTTTTTTGCAGAGGATTATACACAAACATTGGGATGTACTCTGCATGGATGATAGGTTACATGGATTAATACCATCCAAATGCTGTTTTGTGTATAGGAGAGGGAAAACAATGGCTGGTTGGTTAAATCATTACAAAAAATGTATCAGCATTGGTAAAACAAATTTACAATCCACTTTGGAAGGGAATAAACTAGTGGGATGTTATCCATGTGGACATTGCAGTTTTTGTAAGTTAGTTCAGAAAGTTAAATGTTTCACCTCCTGAAATTGTTCTAAAGTTTTTGACATTTTTGGTATACGGCAATTGTAGTATGGACTGGGTTGTTTATTTGTTTAGATGCACCTGTTCAGCCTTTTATGTAGGGCAGACATCATACACCTTTAAACTGAGAATATCTGAATATCTGAGTGACATTAGATGTGCCAAAGGTGCTAATGCTCTATGCAAACATAGTCTAAAACATACTACGGCCAGATTTTCATTTATTATTACTGATAAGGTGTGGGGAATAAATTTGCATAAGGAGGGATGGCATTCTATGTTTAATTATAAAGAACATACAGTATGTAGATTATTAAGTTGGGGGCTTTATTTCCCTCAGGACTTAATGAGCATTTGTAATAGCCAATGGGATTAAATTAATGGGTGTTTATATATATATATATATATATATATATATATATATATATATATAATATCAATGTATGGCTTTATTACACTGATGAAGGCTGAGTGCCGAAACTGGTATGCTTTAATTTTCACTCTTTGGGTGTCTGAAATGTATTCATGTTGATTTGACACTGAGTTGAATTAAATTTGTTTTGTCCAGGAGCTGTTTTGGAGTGCTGGCCTCAGGTTTTTACTGAACTTTGGTATTTTGTGCCATGCACCATTCTGTATGTGTGTGGGGGTTGGAGTTGCTCAAATTACATATTGAGACACATTTTTGTATATGAAACGAATAGCCTGCAGCTGTGTGGTAAATGCCATATCTATTAGCTATAGTCCTTGTGAGTTGTTGTTACATATGTTTTGTTGTTGGAAGTTTCACTATTCTTATTATTAAGGACACCAATTGCTATGCATGATGTAAAATATTACAGATTGTAAATTGTGATAACAGAAAATCAGTAAATGAGGAATCTGGAAATATTGCTTATATAAAATATGTGTAATAAAAGTTGGATTATTTATCCATATCTCCCAAGTTGTGATCATGACAACAATATATTTTCTTTAAATGTAAGTAATTATTACTTGTATATGAGTTGTGAAAAATGAGCTAATGTCGTCTGTTGTAAGTCCCTTTTCTCAATAATTGGCATTAGCTGAAGGTCTGATGATGTGTAACAGAAATGCAAGTTATGACATTGCAGTAAAATTCTAAAAGAATGAATGTGTCAGGTTAATGCTGTGACTGCTCTGTTCAGTTCAAGATACTCTATAATTGTTTTATTTTTACTTACATTTCTTTCTGCATTTGCATGCCACTTGGCAGTATGCAATGACGGTTCACATCTCAAGACAAAACAATCAAAAATTTAATTTGGGCAGTCATCAGTAGTGGAAATCAACCGGGAACCATTGTGCTGCTGTCAGCACTCTGGACAGTACCGAGTGAAAATGCTACTGTCAATTACCATCCCTGTGGCATAAGGTGGAGAAACAGCTCAGGAAATGCAGCATTTGAATCCAGTTAGAGATAGCTTTACTCAGGAGGTCAGTAGATGTATTGTCACACAATTTTCTTTATTAATATAACACTAAATACAAATGACAATTAGAAACATGAATTTGGCAGCACAACTATCATCAATGACTGCTACATAACTCAAATATTATGTGCAAATTATGTAAAGCATAGCAATGATGACAGTTAATGTAAAATGCACTTGCATAGGTATAAAGCACAAAATATGTAATTAAAATGTCTATGCCTCATCAATTATACTATTTATGTGTCTGTCATGCCAAGTTAACAATGTATGGAATGTAACCCAACATGCATTATTGAGGTCATGCAACTCCATGCATATGACATGTATTTGCAGCTACAAAAAAAACAACCTTTTACAGAGAACTCCATTTACATTAATAGTTAAAGTAACACACATACAGGCATCTCTTAAGTGAATCTCCATTCAGTTTGAAATTTGCATACCTCAACTTACAACTTAAGAGGTAAGATTTCCTTTAACACTGATTGTTAATAAGTAACATTTGCCACTTTGTCATTCTTATTTCTCATGGGTTGGATTCCTAGGTGATATTAGTCAATCTTTCTAGTGTGTATGTCCCAACAACCATTATGTAGCAATTCATAACATTCTACCTCTAAACAACGATTATAACAAACATCATAAAGCATTTCATTATTTAACAGTGGAAATGTGTAAATAGGTGAGCATAACATATGGCCAAGTCTCACTGACATATTTCACACCTTTTTGTGTTTAGTTGGAATCAGCCCTGATGTCTGACAAGTCCCTTTTGTTCTTTAAAATACAAATGCTGCTGATAAGGCATCATTGTTGACAACAGGATAGTACACATGACATTTGAACTGGATGCCAATTCAGACACATAGTTCTATGTGCAGTTCAAGTAGAGATGACAGGTGAAGGTGAAGATGGTGCTCCATTTCGAGCCCAAAGATGGTATGAAGAAGATGAATTTAATATGGCAAACACCCCACAGTTGTGTAAGTATAGTGACCCATTATCAGTCAATGATATAAAATGGATTTCCAAGATAATACGTGTATTCATTATGCTTTCATTTCTTTTGTTTTTTCTGTTCTGTACAACTGCTGAAACTATTTCCCTGAACAGTGAAGTGTGTCAGGAAAATCTGGCTTGCCTCAGAGAGGCATTGGGTAAGTGTGCATCAGGTATGAATACAAGCTATAACATACTTCTTATTGCATCAGTCCATAATTACTTGAGTAGGCAAACCTAACCTGCATATCTGGCATACATGCCTGCTCCAATAGCTCTTGATGATTACACTAGGCAATGAGTACATCAACTTAGATGTGGGATGGTTCAATTCCCAGCAACACAAATTAGCTATTATTTCAGGATGGAATGCATAAATTAACTACTGCAAAATTAAATTACATTAAACATTCTATTTTTGTAAGGAGATTTATTTAATTGGAATGCAGATATCCAATATGGCATACTGAAATAACTGTTTCCATATTATTTATAATAGAACTGAAACTGATGTATTTTATGACACATTAATCCCTTCACATCATATCTGGATGAGGCAAAGGTGAACATAGTTATGTGTCATATTTGTTTATGTATTAAATAATAATGTGACATGGCACTGATGTTATTATATATGTTTTGTCTCACTCCACCTTATCATTCTTTTTTTTTGGTGGAAACATTGCTGCTACAATAGAAATGACCATTAACTGAGGGAGCTAGATCAATTACTGGGATTTGACCTACCATATCTCCACAGGTGGCTGTGACATAACTGCTGGCTACACATTTTATTAACACAACATTATCCGGCTTCTGTCATAATCTGCTTGAGTCCTATTAGGATAACAAACCCAAGAATAACACATCACAAAGATGGCCAGAAATGGCCCATAAACAAACTCTTTCTATGTCTGTATCCCCTGCTTTCCACTCTCTCTCTCTCTCTCCCCTGCGTCTGTCTCATCATTGTTCATCCTCAGTACTTGTGTGATGCCTGGCACCAAGCAGCAACTGTAACTGCTGGCAAATGAAGTTTGGGAACAAACTAATTTATCCAGGGACATCTTTGGGTGTGGGTCAAGTAGGTATATTAATGGGAGTAAGATGGTAGTGAAAGAAAGACAGTGTGGTGAGGATGAAAGGGCTACATTTGGAAAGTATGTAGATTGGGAGGAGATGAGGTAAGTCTAAGTAGGGGCTTAAATGGTTTCATTTAAGTGTAACTGGGTAAGGGATCAGATTTTATCATGAACTTGCTACTTGCAGGTAGTACTTCCAAGACAACCAGTAGATATTGTGGAACAGGTAGGCCTTGGAAGGGTTATTGTCAGGAAGTTGAGGGGTAAGGGATCACACTGAACAGTATGGTCATATTTTTTCCCTGTGTCCTATGAGCATACCTTTTAACTGTCCAGATTTTCACAGAATGTCCAGATTTTTGCTTGGTAAATTTGCTTTGTTCCTTATTAAATTTATGGTTTTTTTTGGCATATCATTGAGGATGAAAGTCACTAAATAATCACAAATATATACTATATTAGATATTATGTTTTTACTAGTGTTTTATCATCTGATAAAGGGATTTACCCAAAAGTGTTTATGATACTGCTTTTATTGTTTTAATAAAGTGAATTTGCTTCATATACAGAGTGGTAGTACTTGCCTCACTTTTGGATTTATTATTTGGATTTTTTGTCAGTACTTTTAGTGGAAGGAGTCCTTTACTTTTTGTTCTTTACTAAATAATGACAGACATTTCAGTTGTAGACTGCATATTCTTAATGTCAGGATTGGACCCTATGTTTTAAGGTGAAGAGCTTAACCATTACATCACGGTATCTTTCCTTTCATTTCAGCAAGGTATCTTTCATTTCATTTGTTTACCTGCATGGTAGGTTGGCATGGATTTGGATGCTGTTTGGTGGAAATGGGGGCTGATAGTCTGGTGGTTTGCATTTTAAAACATTCTTTCCTTCTGTCAGGGGGTCTGGGCGATGTGGTGATTGTGAAAGGAAGATGATACGTGTGGTACACTTCAGTTTGAGAGTCTTTTGGTTTAGTTTTGTTTTAGTTGCTGGGAATCTGGTGGGACAAGGGAGTGTCTATTTGGTGGAGTGGAATTATGTTTGTGACACTGGGAGCAGTCATTTGGTAGTCCCTGTTTGTCATGAACTGAGACAGGTTGTTTGGGCTTCCTGTTTTGTGGTTGCCAATTCAGTTGGGGCATTTGGCATAGGAAGGGGTGTTTGGGGCACTGGTTCCTCTGCCCCCCCCATGAGGAAGGGTCATTGGTCACATATATTCATAGTAGTATAGAAGTTATAGTTGAGAGAGGGAATGATGTATGTACAGTACATTGTAAAACCATTTTGGGAAATTACTTTGCTTGTCCACATGGCCTTTACTTTGCAGTTAAAAAAATAAAATTAAAATAAATAAATAAATTAAATAAATAAATAAATAATATAAGGGAAACGTAATATTGTGGTTGCTTGAGTAAGTTGTGGGTGAACCAGATGGCTGCAGGTAACAGCCATTATCCAAGCATGCACATGGCACGATTTATGATTCTGACCCTGTGATTGCTGGCGTTGGGTCACTGTGGGGTATGGTGTGTTTTTTTGATGGGTCACTGAGGTCCTTGAATGGTGGCATACAATTGAGTTTCAGACTGCATATCCTTCAGAGGGAGCTTGCTAATTCAAAACCTCTTTTTTTGTTATTTTGTTATCTGTTTTTCAGAGCAATAGAATTTGTCCCTACTTTTGGTTTTCATTGGTGGTGTGTGGTTTGTGAGAGCAGCAGTTTCTGGGTCTGTTCACAGGGTGGGAAGCAGCTGCAAGTAGCAGTTCATTACTGTGCATGCACAGTTGCAGTTGGAGCTGCTTAACTGTTGTTATCAAAGATAACTTGTTGAATGTACATTAGAAGTACACTGTAATAATTTAGCATGGTATTGCTCACGTGTTCTATTATGGACTGCAAACCCATTAATACCCATTGTTTAACAGCAATATGGTACATGGTACATTTAATACTTGATAATCATACCTCGCACCTATCCAGAATTTCTATGTTCAGATTTTTGCCTCATGTTTTTGGCCTGTTCCTCAAAACATGTGTGGTTTTCTGGATTTTTGTGGCAGGTCAGTGAAGAATGAAATGACTGGGCGGTGACAGACATTTGGGTTTCAAACTTTGTATCCTTCGAAAAGTGCATGGTAACACAAGACCTTTTATTCTAGCTACTCTCTACATTTACAATAACAGTATTAGAAATTTGTCCCTATTTTGGATGCTTTGTCCTCCCATTATTTTTGGCTTTGTCCAAATTTGTGTGCTAAGAGGTTGAGAGCTATGTCGATAATGGTTGTATAGTTTGCATACTTGAATTAAGAAAGCCTGGTAGTATAGTTTACATACCTGAAGTAAGAATGTCTGGTAGATCTTTGATAAAAGTCTGCTAAATGTTAGACTTAATCTAAAGTAAGAAATAAAACTAAAAAAAAATGCATCTATATATATATATATATATATATATATATATATATATATATATATATATATACACACAAATGGAAGAGTTCAGTGATCTGTATAACCTAATTAAAGCTCCTTACAGTATTAGGTTTGTGCGTAAATTAAATTTTGCTCAAAATTTTTGTTCTAGGGGGAATTTTTTTATATAAATATGTAGAAACCAAAACCAACACATGACATGGAGTAGTAAACAAATATTTAAGTTAAATATTTCTGATTCTCAGTAATATTAACAACTAGCTGTTTTAATATTAAAACACATTTCAGAAGAGAGACTTCTTGGGCCGAAGGAGGAGAAGAGGTGGAAGACATGGCCGAAGACGGGAAGAGAGGAGAAAGGCTAGGACTGTGGTAGTGAGGGTCGGAACTTTGAATGTTGGCAGTATGACTGGTATAGGGAGAGAGCTAGCTGATATGATGGACAGAAGGAAGGTTGGTATATTGTGTGTGCAAGAGACCAGATGGAAGGGGAGTAAGGCTAGGTGTATTGGAGGTGGGTTCAAATTGTTTTATCATGATGTGGATGGAAGGAGAAATTGCGTAGGAGTTATTCTGAAGGAACAGTATGCTAATAGTGTTTTGGAGGTGAAAAGAGTGTCGGATAGAGTAATGTTTATGAAGCTGGAAATTGATGGTGTAATGATGAATGTTGTTAGTGCATATGCTCCACAAGTTGGGTGTGCAATGGATGAGAAAGAAAAATTTTGGAGTGGAATTGGATGAAGTGGTGATGACTGTACCCAAGGGTGAGAGAGTGGTGATTGGAGCAGATTTCAATGGGCATGTTGGTGAAGGGAACAGAGGGGATGAGGAAGTGATGGGGAGGTATGCTGTTAAACAAAGGAATGTAGAAGGTCAGATGGTAGTGGATTTTGTGAAAAGGCTGTGGTGAATACATATTTTAACAAGAGGGAGGAGCACAGGGTGACATACAAGAGTGGAGGAAGATGCACACAGGTGTATAATATCTTATGTAGGAGGGCCAGTTTGAAGGAGATTGGAGACTGTAAAGTGGTGACCGGAGAAAGTGTAGCTAGGCAGCATAGGATGGTGGTTTATAGGATGACATTGGTGATTAAGAGGAGGAGGAGGAGTGTGAGGGCAGCACCAGGGATCAAATGGTGGAAACTGAAAAAGGGTAATTGTGAGGTGAAGTTCAGGGATGAGTTAAGGCAGGCACTGGGTGGCAGTGAAGAGTTACCAAATACTGGGTAACTACAGCAGAGCTAGTAAGGGAGACGGCTAGAAAGGTGCTTGGTATCACATCTGGACTGAGGAAGGACGACAAGGAGACATGGTGGTGGAATGAGGAAGTACAGGAGAGTATACAGAGAAAGAGGTTGGCAAAGAAGAAGTGGGATTGTCAGAGAGATGAAGAAAGTAGACAGGAGTATAAGGAGATGAGGTGCATGGCAAAGGGAGAGGTGGCGAAGGCTAAGGATAAGGCATATGAAGAGTTGTATGAAAGGTTGGACACTAAGGAGGGAGAAAAGGACCTGTACCGATTGGCTAGACAGAGGGACCGAGCTAGGAAAAATGTGCAGCAGGTAAAGGTGATAAAGGATAATGAGGGAACATACTCACAAGTGAGGAAAGTGTGTTGAGGAGATGGAAAGAGTACTTTGAGGGGTTGATGAATGAAGAGAATGAGAGGGAGAGAAGGTTGGATGATGTAGGGATAGTGAGTCATGAAGTACAATGGCTTAGCAAGGAGAAAGTAAGGATAGCTATGAAGAATGTAAAGGCTGTTGGCCCAGATGACATACCTGTGGAAGCATGGAGATGTTTAGGTGAAATGGCAGTGGAGTTTTTAACCAGATTGTTTAATGAAATCTTGGAAAGTCAGAGGATGACTGAGGAATGGAGAAAAAGTGTTTTGGTACCGATTTTTAAGAATAAGGGTGATGTGCAGAGCTTCAGTAACTACAGAGGGATTAAATTGATCAGTCACAGCATGAAGTTGTGGGAAAGAGTAGTGGAAGCAAGGTTAATAAGGGACGTGATGATTAGTGATCAGCAGTATGGTTTCATGCCAGGAAAGAGCACTATAGATGCGATGTTTGCTCTGAGAGTGTTGATGGAAAAGTACAGAGAATGTCAGATGGAGTTGCATTGTGTTTTTGTAGACTTAGAGAAAGCATATGACAGGGTGCCTAGAGAGGAGTTGTGGTATTGTATGAGGAAGTCAGGAGTGTCAGAGAAGTATGTAAGAGTGGTACAGGATATGTACGAGGGTAGTGTGACAGCGGTGAGGTCTGCGGTGGGAGTGACAGATGCATTTAAGGTGGAAGTGGGGTTACATCAAGGATCAGCTCTGAGCCCTTTCTTATTTGCAATGGTGATGGACAGGTTGACAGATGAGATCAGACAGGAGTCCCCATGGACTATGATGTTTGCAGATGACATTGTGATCTGCAGTGAGAGTAGGGAACAGGTGGAGGAGACCCTGGAGAGACGGAGATATGCTCTAGAGAGAAGAGGAATGAAGGTCAGCAGGAATAAGACAGAATATATGTGTGTGAATGAGAGGGAGGATAGAGGAATGGTGAGGATGCAAGGAGTAGAGGTGGCGAAGGTGGATGAGTTTAAATACTTGGGGTCAATAGTTCAGAGTAACGGTGAGTGTGGAAGAGAGGTGAAGAAGAGAGTACAGGCAGGATGGAGTGGGTGGAGAAGAGTGTCAGGATTGATTTGTGACAGACGAGTACCTGTAAGAGTGAAAGGGAAGGTCTATAAGAGGGTAGTGAGACCAGCTATGTTATATGGGTTGGAGACAGTGGCATTGACAAAAAGGCAGGAGTTTGAGCTGGATGTGGCAGAATTAAAGATGTTAAGATTTGCACTGGGTGTGACGAGGGTGGACAGGATTAGGAATAAGTATATTAGAGGGTCAGCCCAGGTTGGAAGGTTCGAAGACAAAGCCAGAGAGGCACGATTATGTTGGTTTTGACATGTGCTGAGGAGGGATGCTGAGTATATTGGGAAAAAGATGCTAAGGATGAAGCTACCAGGTAACAGAAAAAGAGGAAGGCCTAAGATAAGGTTTATGGATGTGGTGAGAGAGGACATGCAGGTGGTTGGTGTGACAGAGCAAGATGCAGAGGACAGGAAGAAATGGAAACAGGTGATCTGCTGTGGTGACCCCTAATGGGAACAGCCGAAAGAAGATGATGATTTCAGAAGAGAGACTAATATATTAGACACTAAGAGGATCAAGGACAAACTGTAATGCTAAAGAGATTTGGCTGTGGACTAGTGTTATTGCTGTAAAACAAGAACAATTGAGTGTAAAAGTCAGACGTTTTTATCATTATCATAATCTCAGGAATAACCATTGCAATATTATATTACTGCCTTATGTACTTCTACAACAACAGAAAATTTGCAATAAAAAAGGAAACCAGTTAGTAAGGTGGCAAAATGTGTCTTAAAATGTGGTGCTTAATTTGTTTCTTTCTTTTGCAGATGGAAGAGGTACAGAACTGAGGCAGAGATGGATGGCCATTGTCTCAGAGACAGAACAATTGTTATGGGAATTGTCAACCAGTGACTCTCCTCTGGCCAAAGACCCAGTGTGCCCAGTAGGAAGAGGAAAGGGCAGGTGGCAAGGACCAGGTCAAGGCCCTGAGGGAAGTGGTCAGAGGTAATGAAGTCTTTTTGGGAGTTCAAATAGGCAGGCCAGACTTAGTGCAGTTTGGTAGTGGCCCAGATTTGGGTGGAGACAGGGAGTCATTACAGTGGTCTGGGGAAATGGCTAGCATCATGGAGGAATGGGAGTGGTTTAATGATGCAGGGCAGGTTCAAGGAGAGGCAACCAGTGAGGGTGGCATCTTAAGGTTGTCTATAGGTAGTTTAAGTTTGTCAGCATGAGGGCTGGAGTCACAACAGCAAGAAGTGAATTCAGAGTTTAGGATCAGACCGTGAGATTGGTTAGATACACCAGCATTAGCATAAGTGAAAAGGAGGGTCTTTCCGACCCCTCATACCAACACTGGTAAAAGGAAAGATTTAGAAAAGGGAGTACATCTATATCTATGAGTTAATTAATGCTAAAAATGTTTGACTTCTGATGGAATCAGATAAGGTTAACAGCAAGGACCAATGGGACAGAAGAGAGTGGATAGGTTGCAAGCTAGAACATGGGAAAATAGGGTTGTGGAATTTACTTACTACATGGCTGGAATAGGATCCCTCCCTGGCATTACCACTTCTGGCTTAATTTTTCACAATCCTTGAGGTGCAACATCTGTGGGTGGAGAGTACTCGGTTGTGGTATGATCAGTGGTTTCATAACCAGAAGGCAGTGGACCAGTCATTGCAAGATAGAGGCATAACTACATGAGGATGTTGGGTGTTGATCGTGGGTGGTGCCTAAGCTTTTGCATGCCTGTTTGAAGTGTGCAGTATGCATTCTGCTAGGCAGGTGGCAGTCGGGAAGGCACGTTGGTTAATTTGAGTTTGCAGCAGCCTGACTCTAGTGGGTTACCATTGTTGCTCCTGGATTTCAGGTTAGTCAGGGCAGGGAGAATTTTCATAAGCAGGAATGGGGGTATTCTTTCGTGGGTCAAAGGCAAGACCAGGGAACACATTTTTCCATTAACGTACTTGTATTGTTTCAGCTGTTCAGGCAATGTCCTGATTCAGCAGTTGCAGTCAAATTAATAATTTTTTTTTTAAGGATTTTCTATTCAATCAGGTGTGGGAAGTTAGGGTCAGTTCGTAGAAATCTGTATTTCTTGCAGAGGAAGGAAGACATTTGCTAATCCTTGGTGGAGAAGGAATAGTGGGCGGGTAGGTTATTTGGGTCCATTTGATATTCCTCCCTTTAACAGCTTTAAGGTTTCTCCATTGGAGTAGTTTCCAAAGAAGCAAAAAATAATTTTACTTGATTCACCATTTGTCTTTCATGAGGGGAATTCTGTCTATGATTTTATTTCAGGACAGGACGTGAAGTTAGTTATGCATCTTTGGATGATAGTGCATGTCATTCTGGAGTTTATGGACCCATGGTTGGTTAGGGTAGACATTGAATCTATTTTTCATTTATTACCATTTTGAAAGGAAGAGTGGCTATTGTTTTTATTTTGGGAGAGGACATAAAATCAGTTTTGCGCCTTTGGATGAGGCAGTGCAGCCATTGCAAGGTGGAATGATGATTGGACTATGGATGTTGACTGTTTGGAGTTAGTTCCAATTTGGCGGGTCTCAAAGGTGTAGTGGCAGAAGTTGCAGGGGGAAAATGTTCATTTTCAATTGAACACTGGCAGTAGTATGAGCCACTGGTGTTGCCAGATGGGGTGTGTCAGGTTGGCATGGAATGATCAGATGCTTGGTGCAAGAATTCTGGTCAGCTTTTAAATGTAGGTGTATGGTAAGGCATTGTAAGATTTTGTTAAATTTGTGTTGCAGTTGCATGAGGAGGAAGGAGTTTGGTGGAAGGATTGTTGTTGAGATTTGGTTCTTGCTTGGCCACACGGTAAGGCAGTTCAGTCGGTCAAGGTAGCCTTAACTGTGATTAGTATAGCAACACACATGGCTGGATTATGTGTCTTTTCTATATCTTGGACTGTGTTTATATATTGAAGGGTTCAGTTAGGGCTAATAGTGTGAAGACTGAAAGACGATGACTATTGACAAGACAGACTTTGTGGTAGGGATAAGCACTGGTAAATGGAGAGTCATTGGATTATACTTTAAGATGTTTGCTTTATGGAAATATTATGGAGCTCTTAGGTGTTTGAGTTGTTTTTGTCACTAGTTTGGTGGGATGTTTCAGTGTTTTTTGCTTCCAAGGGTATTAAGGCTGCAGTTAGGCAGGATGGCACACAACTGAGTTTACTTTCTTTGTGTAGCAGTGGGTTCCTGATAGTCCTGATGGTGCAGTTGGTAGGTAACAATCTAGGAATAATTCTGAAGCTGCAGTTGGCAGTCAGGATAAGTGAGGATCTATTTATTTTAAAGAGGTTATACCCAGGTATTTATATTGTATGGTCAGAGGTACTACCATGGTTATTTTGGCTTTGTAGAGAGTTCATCAGTTTGTTAATTTTAGGTTATTTAGACAACTGTTTTCTCTGGGTATTTATATGATAGGGTATCGGGATGTCTATGATAGGGATTCAGTTTGGTTCAGAGAGGATGGAGTCCATCTGAATGATTTTGGTTTGGACCACTTTACTGTATGCTTAGGTTTGTATTGGATGTTTTTTTGAACTTGTTGGAGGGAATGAGGGGGTGCAGCGTGTTGCAGGCTGGTTGGTGAAGATGAGGGGCAGGTTTTCCCTCTTCTGTTTCCCCTCTGCTGTTAAATGTTTAATTCAATGAGTTGGGGAATGAAAGTGAGCAATGGGATTCTGCTTGATACTTAAAAGTAAGCAAGCAGAGGTGAGGACGCTGTTTATTTGGATAGGGTGAGCGAGGTTATGCTACTCCAGCAAATGGTCAAATGGAGGATGTTCATGCTGTGATTAATAAATTAAAATATTGTTCAATAAAGCTGTGTTATAGAAGTTTAATAAAGGTTGTTAAATGTCATTTGGCGTGGTGTGTTTATTGAAGTGGACTGGAACAAGTGGCAGTTCACAGCTTATGGCAAAGACTTGTGAGTTTTTGCCTTCAGCCACTTTAGTCTGCTGCTCCTTGCTCAACTGTGCTTAACCTCGCTTAGTTTTAGAAAGACAGGCTGAAAGCACTATGAAGAGACATTTATTATCATCTGTAGAACTGGCTGCAGAGTTGAATGTACACCGCAAGAGATTTTGCATATGTAACTTTTGTTGCGAACTATGTTGCACGCAGACTTCTTTCTTTCTTTCTTTCTTTCTTTCTTTCTTTATTTATTTATTTAAATTTGTTGACTGGGAGTGTCCGACTGGACGTGGGTCCATTTTCAGCGGAGGCCCGGGGTGAAAAGCTCCACAGTAAAATAAACAGACAGTAGTTACATTGAATTACATAGTGATTAACAATTTAACATAGAAATTACTTACAACATATTTACAGATGAAGAACATAGTACATCAGTAAACAACTAGAATCTTTATCTGTGAAGTACATAACAGGCATTAACAAATGTAACAATGAGAAGTTCCTGCTGTATAATAAGTACTAGGCTTATGAGCATCTGAGCTTGCTATCATCAAGGTAGTTAGTGGAGGTGAAAGAAAGGTAGTAGTTGGATGGGGTGGATGATATTAGAGTGGGAGTTGCAAGGGCATAGCCAGCATGTTTTTAGGTGCGCTTTTAATAAAGTTTTGAAGCTGGTGCATGATGGTATGGAGGTAATTGTGGGTGGGAGTGAGTTCCATAATTTGGCTATGGCGTAAGAGAATAGTGCTTCACCAGCAGAGTTATTGGCTTTAGTGATCTGCAAGTGATTTTTGTTGCAGGATCTTAGTGGTCTGGTGGTGCGATAGGGTTGGAGTAGATTCTGGAGGGATGGGACATTTAGTGGATGGTTTACTAGTTTGTGGGCGAGTGAGAGTTGATACCACTGAAGGAGGTGAGGGAGTTCAAGCCAGCCCAGTTCAGCAAGTGAGAGACAGTGGTGACTACGGTAGGATGCCCCTGTGGCTAATTTGTCGATTTTGTTGTAGCAGGTCTCTAGCTTGTTTAGATCACATTGCCTTAGGTTGGTATATACTGGAGAGGCATAAAGTAGGGTGGAGATAAGGTGGGAATTTGCTATTGAAATCTTTGCTGCTTTGGTGAGAAATTGTTTATTTCTGTATAATGCTCCTAGTTTTTTGTGGACTTTTTTATGGTCATGGATATGTGAATGTCAAATTTTAGTTTATTGTCTATTTCCACTCCTAGCAATTTGGTGTGTTCAGTTGGGTATATAGTGGTGTTGTCTTTTGCTGTGATGTTAAAGTGAGAGTTGTTTTGAGTATGTTTGGTGGGTTGGAAGATGAGTAGTTTAGTTTTGTTTGGGTTGAGTATTAATTGGGCATCGGATAACCATGTTTCAACAGAGGAAAAGGCTTCCTGTGTGACTTTTTGCAGTTTGGGTAGGGACTGGGCTGAGCAAATGATGGTTGAGTCATCTGCGTATTGGATGAGTGTGCCATGTTTCGTGGTAGAGGCTAGATTATTGGTGTAAAGTAGGGGTCCAAGGATGGATCCTTGGGGAACCCCTATGGAGACAGGTAGTTGGGGAGATATGTCATTCTGCCATACAACGGATTGTTAGCGGTCAGACAGGTAACTCTGAAACCAGTTGGTGACTGATTGTGAGAAGGATAGGTTATTGAGGACAGAGATGTTTGTGTGGGACCATGTCAAATGCTTTAGATAGGTCTAGGAAAGTAGCAGAGGAGAGATAGCCATTGTTTTTATGCTGAAGGATAGTGTTAGTAAAGGAGAGTAAGGCAGTGTTGGTGCTATGGTTTGGTCGGAAACCATGCTGAGTACTGGAAAGGAGGTTGTTAGTAAGGAGGTAGTGTGAGACCTGAGAGTGTATGCATCTCTCTAGTATTTTGGAGAGTGGAGAGAGAATAGCTATGGGGCGGTAATTGGTTAGTTCTGCAGAGGGTCCGCCTTTGTGGAGGGGAATTATATGTGAGACTTTCCACAATGTGGGAATGTAACTTTCTGACAGAGATCGGTTAATCAAGATGGATACTGGGTAGGCCAGAGCATCAGCTGCGATTTGTAGGTATTCACTTGGGAGGTTGTTTGCTGCTAATTTGGTGGGTTTAAGTTTAGTTAAAAGTTTTTGTATGTTCTTTGCATTGTAGTGTTCCTTAATCAGGATTCTAACAGCATTAACATGCTTTTTTCTTTACGTGTTTCATAATCAGTCCCAAAATGCTCATACCTTCCTAGAAACAAGTGCAAGATATTTTTTACAATCAAGGCTTTATGTGTTAAGAAGCACAGTACATTTTGCACATCTGAAAAAATATTGCTGCTATACAAAGATGGTGACAAGATGAATTTAGTTGCATTTGCATGCATTTTCTGAAAACGGTTAATTGTGATAACTACGTGCCTGTTATCATGCAGAGCCTGTGTTACTCAGTAGTCATACAAACATATTAAATTGCATAAGAAGCAATGCAGCATGCCTCAAATACATGGACAGTCACCAGATACGGGCTAAGTATGGACCTGTATTATCTATATAATGAATACTTTGCTGCAATTATCATGATAAACGTGAAAATCATGACACATAAAACATTAACATAACTTACATCTGTTTGGAATTTTATCAGTCAGAACTGTTTGTAAGTCTGTACTCCTTATCTGCATGAAGGTTGGCATGGAGCATCATAGACTACTGTTAATTCCTATTCTAAATTCAAGACTTCAAAATGCAGTTATGCATGCACTAATACTTTGTCATCAATAATGCAAATGAGGTTGTCAGTGGTGTGCTTCAGGGAGTGATTCTGAGAAAAAAAGGTATTGTGAGTGACTTGTGCTACTTCTGTATGTTGTAATGGACTGTTGTACTCAAAAGATATGTGGATTTCACTGATGTTGACTGAACACTACATTATGTAAAGACATGTTTGCACTCTGACACATTTAGACAGGAAAATGATATGCAATTGGCATGCAACCTTTTCACACAATATTGTCAGTGGTATTAAGTAGTGCACTGTCATATTTATGACCTGTCTGTTGATATTTACACTACATGTTTTCAAAGCATGAAGAAATAGATTTGAAAATGACACAGCAAGTGATTAATATTTGCATACAATCATCCTAAGCTAAACAGCCATGAATGCTTGGTTCTCAATCCACTGTTTCACAAGTCTAATAGTCATCAAAACAGCATACTGTAAAACAGGTACATGTTACTCCAACTACCACAATGTACATCAATGACAGGATAGATAACTTATCTAAGCAGTATAAAATTACTTACGATCAACACATTGCTGTTACTTCTGCTTGTCAAAACATATGCCTTTTCACAAAACTTGTGATGCACACTAGATTCTCTGCAACACACAGATGTGCATTATCACACTTTTAAAGTTAATACTTACTTCTCCTGCGGTGCATGCAATTGATACAATGGGCTCTAGATTGTTTAACTAGATAGGTGTTTGAATACATTTACTAATCAAAACCCAGAAATGCATTTCTTCATTTAATCATGCCATCAAAATAAAATGTCAAAAATAAAAACGTCAACATTTTGAACCATGTTAAAGCCAATTTTCGATATGTGATGTTTTATAAAAAATGACTGTTGAACAACATTTGCCATACGGATATCGGTATTACGCATTTACTAATTTTACTTTCGATTTAACAAAAGTTTGAAACCATACATTTGATGTTCTGGTACTCGAAGAAGTTCCTTTCAGGAATTTGATTGTAAACCATTTGAATACAGTACATTTCTGGATTTTGATCGTAAACCATTTGAATACATCACTGACTAACAATCATGAATGTGTGTGTGTGTGTGTGTGTGTGTGTGTGTGTGTGTGTGTGTGTGTGTGTGTGTGTGTGTGTGTGTGTGTGTGTATGTGTGTGTGTTGTGTGTGTCTGTAGTGTTAGGTAGGATTGGATTCACCCACACATCTGATGTGCACATTTCCACTCAGGATAAGCTTTTTAAATTGGGAGAGGGCTGCCCCAGCTATTTCTCCTACTTTTATCACAAATATCTTCTCTGCAACACACTGAGATCATCATTTCAAAAGTGCATTCTCTCACTGTAGAAGTCAGACTTCTGTAGCAGATGCAGTTGATACTATATTCTCTAGATTGTATAACTAATAGGTAGGCTGTTTGACTCTAGCATTGTTTGAATACTGTGACTGTGGTATGTGTCTGCAGTGTCGAGTCAAACTGACTTCAACAAAAGATCTGTTGTACAGACTTCCACTTTCAAGACATATTTACACTCCCCTATCATTCTGCTTCAGAGTTATAATCAGACTTCTCTGTGGCAATTGCTGTTGATACTGCATTCTCTGGATTGTGTAACTAGAATTGTGTTGAACAAGTATGTGTCAATTGTCTATCAAATATGGCTTCAGCAACAGAGCTGATACATACATTGCCAATCAGGAGGAACATTTAAACTGGAAGAGGGCTTCCTCATCACTTTCTCCCAGTTTTATTGCGGACATCTACTCTAGACCAAACTGATGAGGTCATCCTTCAAGAGTGCAGTCTCTCACTCTTGGAGTCAGACTTTTTCTGTGGCACTTGCAGTTAATGCTGTGTTCTCTAGACTGTGTAATTAATATGTAGGTAGTTCATCTCCAGCATTGCTTAAATACTATCACTGTGTTTATGTATCTGCACTATCATATAGAACTGGCTCCATCAAAAGATCCTTTGTGTGCACTTGCACGTAGGGGGAAAATTTACACTGAGAGAGAGCCCCTCCTTCATTTCCTTGCATTTTTTGGAAGGGGGGACACATTTTGTGCAACACAGTAATAAGATAATCCTTTCAAAATGCACTGTCCCACAGATGTAATCAGACTTCTCCTCTGGCTCTGGCTGTTGATACTGTGCATTCTGGATTGTGTAACTAGAGAGGTAGGTGCTTTGAAACCAGCAGTGACTACTGTGAGTGTGTGCATCACTCTTGTAACATATAGGAATGGCTTCACCTAGGCTCCTCCCTCACTTTCATTCCCTTTTAGCAGACAAATCACCCTATTAAAACAATGATGGCGTCATCTGTCCAAATGTGCACTGTCACAGTTACAAACACCCATTCAAATGTGCACTGTCACAGTTGCAAAAACACATCTACTCTAGTGCTTGAGATCCATGCAGTGTGGTCTAGCTTATTATCTTAGCTAGGTAGTCAGTTTAAAACTAGGTAATTACTTCAGAGACTCAGTTGTGCCAGTGTGCATGTATGTGAATATATATGTAGGTAAGAATGGTGTCACCCACATATCTGATGTGTACATGTATATTTGGAAAGGTCTCTTTCACTACTTTCTGTTCATTTTATCACATATGACACCTTTGTGAAACACTGTCGATGTCATTTGTTGAAAAGTGCCTTATCTAAACCTAGTAGTAAGCCTTCTTCTGTGGCATGAGGAAATGTGCTGCTTTAGTAAGCCATGAGTTCAAATCAGGGATTATCTTGTGAATAGGTATGCTTCTCCCATCACAATAATGACTATGTTATGCAACATGTGTGTTTGGGTATACCCAACATAATCCAATATTTTGTGACAAAGAGACAGATCACACCATTCTTTTACACACTTACAGGCACATACATGCTTTGCAACAATAAGGTGATATAATGCCATCAAATACACACTATCTCACAGCTTTATGAACACTTCTAGTTTATGTAGTCACATACGTGTTTAAAACCCACAGTAAATAAATATTAACAATGTGAGTCAGTGTGTACTCCTAGACATGAATTACATCCACCACAATTGTAATGCATACAATTGTAGTGGAAGAGGGATCCCCCATTAGTTTTACCTCTTACAACTGCTTTACAATATAATGATGATGTCACAACATCAAATATGTTCTTTCTCACAATTGTGGCAAGACTTTGCTTGCAGTGTGTGTAGTTAATACACAGTTCTGAAGCCTGTGGACTTATATAGGTGGGAAACTTATGTGAGGGTACTGATGTGATAAATACAACACCTTTTAACACACTGGGGATTTTAGGCCAGTCAAATAGGTGTTGTTTTTTCCTGTGATGAGAGTGCTTCTGTGGAAAATGCAGTTAATACTGACGTATACAGTAGCAGCTGGTGACTTTAAATCAAAGGGTGGGCTGCAGGAGACAGCTGAATGGGTGGGGGCTAATGGAAAGGGGTGTGGCCACCTAGAAAAGGGTGGAGCCATGCTCAAAAACCACAAAAACTAGAACTTTAAATACACTGCCCTGGGTGCCAAACCATCATTATGAGAGTCCAATCAAGACAAAATAAAGTGTAGAAGAAAAAATATATTTCATTGCATCGGCTACATGACAGCTTACTTAATATCTAGATGGAAATAAAAAGGCTGTGAGGCATGAAAAAATAAATTACCTTTTAAATACATTACTGGAATGCCAGTCAAAATCAAGTGTAAAAAAAACAAGCAAGACTCAACTCAAACCACTGCACTTCTCCTTACACTGAAGTTATAATTATAATTTATATTCAGCTTTATAAAAGTACAAAGTAAAATGCAGCCAACATGCATTTTTCTGAATAAAAAGCATAAATCAACAGTATAAAAATATGATAGTAAACCAGAACATTCTGCAAAATCAAGGACAGATGAAAAGCCACTGTACTTGTCAACCTTGAATGGGGGTATAATCTCTCTGCACACTTACACTGCATAACTGCTCCTTGCCTTGCTTGGACACATCCAAAGTCACTACATGGAGGAGTGGGGTACAAAAAGTATGTCACAATTTGAAATGTCTCTGGCTGACGGTCATGGCCCTGATACATTTGTCATACTCTCAACCTCAGAGCAAGAAATCTGGACAAAGCCATAACTACAAGTGGGACAAAGGCCCAAAAATAAGGACAATTTTTAAATATTGCTCTTACAAACTTAGAAAGTTAATAAAATAGTACGTCTTCATTAGTATGATTTTTCTGAAGTGTATGAAATCTGAAACTCAAATGTCTGTCATTTTCTAACTTCAGTCTTTAATGATTTGCCACTAATTTCCCAGAAAAACACAATTTTAAGAAAAATTAACAAAAATGTGATGCAAAAATCTGGATATTCTGCAAAACATGTATACACACACACACACTGTCCTGTAACAGGCATTTCTATGTTCCTTCGATGTCACACCTCCATAATGTACTGCTTGTGCTTGCTCCATTACCAGTGTAGTCGTCTTATGACACAGTGTTTGCACTGCAGAGTCAGAAGAGAATATCTCTATCAGGGTGGTTACAGTTTTAAACCAAGGATCCAGTTTGCAGTACAATACATCAGATTACTGATCCTGGGGTGATGTTTACATTACATAGACTATCTCCTGCACTTACACATATAATACAGTCAATGCAGTGCGTGTGTTTCCAGTCATGAGCAATCTGCTTGAAGATGTTATGTAGGTATGACAAAATGGCAGACTTAGTTATTCATCTTAACCCTTGCTTGTGGTCTCTGGACTCTAAAACTGGAGGTTTCCTCCTTCCCTCTTCCAAGCCCTCTGAAGTCAAGGTGACAATGGTGGAATTACAATGAAAGACAACAGCAGCAAAGACAGATGCAATCCCACTATATCACTAAATCTGTAAACATGTTAAGTAAAACAGCCATCTAGTCAGTCTAGCCTAGCTTGAAATACATTCTGTATCAATCAATAGTATGCACTCCTTTCTCTCCTACAAGCAGACAGGGAAAACAAACAAGCATACTTAAAATGGGTATCCCTTCATCATCTTTGAGCTATCTTTAGCCTTTTCTACCTTTGTCTTTCCCATTCTGTCACCAATTTGTGTCATTCAGCTTCACAATAACTACCAATTCCCAACTCCAAACAATCTTGTTTACTTTAAATCACAAGACCTCTGTAACTGGATACAGAAGCTCAAAATATAGCTTAAACCAATGCTCCATACAAACGCAGTACAAGATCATATTCTCTGCAGAGCAATAACACCAACATTCTATCTGCATTTGCTACAATATCATTCACCCATGTATATACAATAAACCGTAAAGCCTTCTATTGTACAGTAGTCCAGATTTACAGAAACTAGTTTTCTTTTTTAAACCCAGAACTCATGGGGCATGCGCAGTTTAAGTTCCGGGACTTCCACAAGTCAGTCGGACTCACAGGTAAGCAGGCTAAAGCAGCCAGTCAGCAGTAGTATGTATAGAAATAAATATTTTGATTTTTAAACATGTTATTTCTTTTTTTTACAGATTTTACAGCTGGGGGGGGGGGCTACAGTCCTGCAGTCCAATGGCACAAGCCGCCACTGCTTGTATAGTATATCTGCAAAGATAGGCAGCGGTTTGAACCTGAGACCGTACATGTTTAAAACTCTGTGCACAGCCAAGAGTAACTTAGCTAACCAAGCAGTAATACTAGACTGTTCACATTTGTTTGAACAGTAACATAGTTACATCCTTTTCATTCCTCAACCAACTTTGTATTGGATAAATTAACATCAAAAGACATTTCTTGCTTCACACCTTGATGTGTATTATTTTGACCACCCCCATTTCAGTCTCCTGTGGCAAATTCAGTTAATGCACATCTCTGTAGATTGGTTGGCAGGGGCTTGAATCTGTTAAGGTATGTCTGTCAGACAGTTTTGACAAACAGGAGTGGTTTAGGTGAAGAATGTGGATACGGTACAGTAAGAAAGCTACTTTTTTTAGGTCTCACACTCCATGGTAGGGGAGCCATACCCCATTAGAATAGGATAGTGATTTAATCCATTCAAATGAGTTCTTGTTAACATATCAGCTATGCCTCTTTCTGTGGCATCAATGGTTGATACACTCCTTTCTGAAATCTGACCACAGCATGTGTTTGATCTGGCAAGACTGTGAATGCTTTTATTTCCCCGACAATAATGACTTGCATTGCATGAATTCATATATTTACTTATAAATGTAATTATTTTGTTCACACTCTAGGGCTTTATAGAAGATTAGGGCTTACATATCATTTATTAATGTATGCCATGTTGCAAAATTATCACAAAGTGTGAATGGGTCTGTGTTATAATACTTTCTGTGTTTTTTTGTGTTGGGTAATTGTAGTGTTTGTTCTACATCCTTGTGAGCATGGCTAATATAATGATGTAGCAGATGCACACTATTTAGCACAAAGCATATTTAGTAACTGATATTCTGAGATAGTTCTTGTCACGTGTTGTTCTTTGTCAAATCTGTATTATGATATACAGTTGTGCAGAAATGAAGGGGAGAAAAAGGTGTAGAACTAATCACTAATATTATTCTAACTCAAAAAATATCTTAGCTAATTAACTGATAGGAGCACTTTACAAATCGGATAAAAATATACTGTAAACCAGAAAATGATATCAAGACTATATAATGTGAGTACAGTCAATCAATCTGAATGCAATTTTTAACACCACTGGTTTCAATGATACTATCCATTGCTCCTGTACTACATTAATTTCTAAACTCTTGTGTTAGGCTTCCATATGTGTTCAGCTTCCCATCTGTCTGTCCACAAATGTTATACAAAGTCATTAAATGTGAATTACACAATGCTATAACATATGAGAACCTTCAATCATGGTTATGCCATAAACCGATATTTACATTCAAATGATAAAGATAGATTATAGCAAGTTCTAAATTACTAATCAGTATCCTACACCTAGTCGCATGCCATGCCTCTCAAACATACTGAATTCCTTGATATTTACCGGTTTTGAGTTCAATATATTGGGGTGCCACAAATTTCCAAGTGGCCCCTTTAATTTCCAAATTTCATGGTCTTTTTTTTTTATTTGAAATTTTTGCTGACGTCATCATGAGCAGGACGTACGCGATGACATCAGCATTGTGAGCAGACCATACCATCTTTACCTTCACCTCATCCATGTATGCACACAGTCTTGGCAGATCATTCATGGATCATTTCAAAAACAGAAATATGATCATTTCAAATACAGAACAGAAATACAGTGTCAGTGTGTGTGTGTGTGTGTGTGTGTGTGTGTGTGTGTGTGTGTGTGTGTGTGTGTGTGTGTGTGTGTGTGGGACTTTTTATCATTATAACATGAGAGAAATTAACCCTTTTAAAGTTAATGATTGTTTAAAATAGGTGACAAATTGGTAACATACCTCTCAACTGTCCAGATTTTTGCAAAACGTTGAGATTTTTGGTCTGTTCCACATAAAATTTGTGGTTTTCTGGAAATCAATGGGATGATCTGAGGATTGCAGTCACTAAATAATGACATACATTTGGGTTTCAGACTTCAAATCCTTCAGAAAATGTATATTAAAACAAACCCTGTTACTCTAGCAACTTTCTAAGTTTATAAGAAGAATATTTAAAATATGCCCCTATTTTTGGCCCTTTGTCCCCTCCCCCCCCATTTTGTTGAGCTTTGTCCAGATTTCTTGCACTAAGAGGTTAAGAGATATGCTTGGTAAATAAGTTAACTTATTGAATCTGGTTTCACTACGCAGACATTTTTGAGGTGATAACTGTATTTATCTATTCCCAGCCAAAGAAACTCAGCCAGTAAGATAACCAAACTGCAAAGTTATTTTTAGTAGTGATGTATAACAGTGGATAATCAGAGCAATCACACTGCCGACAAGTAAAGTACACTGCTGAGTTTCAGAAGGTGGCAGGGAGTTAGGTAATGTAAGTTTAGTGCAGAATGGTCGAAGAATGGAGAGCAGAGAAGTATTACTGGTAAAGGGTGTTTAAGTAAAGTAATGCCTACCAGCTTGTTACATTCTTACTGAAGAACAGAAAATATTTAAAATACTGCCCACAAAATTGCCAACAAGGAAGAAGTTCACTGAAACTGATTTGCTAAGAGTTTTGTTTGCTGCAGTTATCTTGATGTAGATTGCATACAGTTATTCATATACTGTATTTTATTTCTCAGAATTATCAGTGTGACACTGCACTGCGGTGGTGGTGCTGCTGTAGCATTGTCACCTCACAGTTAGACGTTGCCCGTTCGATTCTCAGTTAGAGCGTCTTCTGTGTGGCGACATGCATGAACGGGTGTTCCTTCATTGAAGGTTGTGCGTTAGGCCCGGCAAGCCAGCATGTAAACTCTACTGCCAATCAGCAGACCGGAGTTCCGCTGTGGCGACCCCTAACTGGGAATAGCCGAAAGACACAAACAAACAATCAGTGTGACACTAGTTTCAGATTTTATACCTACTTAACTATTTCCTGTCAGTGTTTCTCAGACTGAATGATTATAATTTTATAGGCAGCATAGGGGACTCAGTGGTTATGTTCTTATCTCACAGCTCAAGTGTCTGATATTCAATACTGGCCTCTGATTACTGCCTTTATGGAGTTTGCATGTTACCTTCATGACATAGTTATTTTTCACTGGGTACTTCAGTTTCCTGCCACCTTACAACAACATGCTGGCTCTGTGGAGGTTATGCTAAGACATAAAGAAGAAGCCATATATAGAGTATTATATTTGCCCTCTATGTCCCTGACATGACACATGATTCATGAAGGGTCATTTCACTTTCTTGCTTAACAACAATTAAATAATGAATAGTTTTAATTTGAGAAAGCAATATTAAGTAAAAAGCAGTGGTACATCCAACAACAATAGGTGCTCTCCAGACCTTGCTGTCCACAAAATGGACAGTTTTGTAATAAGCTACTAATATCATAGTGCACCTGTTTCTTGTAGTCAAGTGTCTGAGTCCCTGAGTCCCCATTTGCCTACTGTATGACTTTGAGCATAGTTATTCTGAAATGGTATATGATTTTAAACATAGCCATTTTTTTCTCAATGCCACTCTTATCAACGGTCATTGCGAATCAAAACAGTTCAGAAACAGAACAGTTGCAGATGATTCTAGAATGCATGACACTACTGTTAGTAAATGCCTGACAAAAATGTCCTGGGAGAGACTGTAAATTTGTTCTGCAAGGCTGCCTGCATCAAGACATTTGTTATTATGAAGGGAACAAGGATTCTGTTGTGTTAGATAAACCAAATTAGGAGTACAAAGTATATCATAAATCTATGAAATGAGCTTAGGGAGCAAGGAAGCACTTAAGGTGTTCTTTGCTGCTCCTCTTCAAGAGCTATTAACAGGGTTAGCCATATGTGAAATGGAAACCTAGAGAAAATGTTTCATTTTGGTGCTTGTTCATACTTAAAACTATTAAAGGGATGGATCACTGGGGGAAATGTTTCATTTTGGTACTTGTGCATACTTGCAAACGTACTGCTGAAGGGATTAGTGGGGGTCAGGGAGAAATGTTTCATTTTGGTGCTTGCAAACATATTGCTGACCCGCAGTTAATTTTACTTTATAAAAGAAACTTGTATTTTAGTTTTGCACAAGTTCAGATACTAATATAAATAAAACATTACTGTTCTTCTGCTTATTTTGAGTTTCATGATCATAGTTCAGTTGTCTATTCTTCAGATTGTGTTTAAAAGTTGGTACCCTACAATTCCATTGGAGTGGGTGGGGTTACATAAGTGTATATGCAAATTTTACGCTAATCAGCACACCGATGTATGGCCATTTGTATCTATTTTTCACTGGCCTTTTTCCAGATTTTTCATGTTTCAATGGTTGAGAGGTATGTCACATGTCTTTGTACAAATGTAAGAGTAATTTAGAGATAGAGAAATAAATAAGGAGAAGGCAACAGTGGGGATAGATAGTACCCAACATCAAGAGTACAGAGAATGAGGCATGCATTGGAAATGTACAGGCTGATAAATCCTGAAAAAAACTGCAAATACACTCTTTAAATATGCATTATTTATCCTTAGTGATTTGTTACATATACTCCTGGATCTCTCAGTGAGTTTTAAAATTTGTGACTACTTGGCATGGATCTGATGGCTAACATACTTTTGTTCCAGGCCAGGGCACTGTGTAGCTGTATAAGCTATATACTATGGATCATTTACGTTTATAGATTTCCAAGAGAAATTAGTCAGAGCTCCAGGAGAGCAGTTTGGGATATAATAAGTGATGATGGATGAGATGGCTGGGAAGGATGTAGGTTTATATAGTATGAAATGAGTAAGGATTAGTTGGGAGAGCAGGAGGTGGTGAGTCAGCTCAAGAAAGTTTGAGGTTTTTAGAGACAGACAGTCATGTGAGTTGTAAGGCTGAATAGCAGCAAATCTAGCAATTTTATTGTAGCAGAGCTGCAATTTGTGTTTTAGGGTGGATTGTAAGTTGGTTAGAATGGTAGTAGAGAGAAAAGTGGGGAGTAGATCAGCATTAGTAAGAGATAGTTTAGAGTTATTGGTTAGGAATTGTTTGAAGCATGCCAAGTTTTTGGTGATTTTTTTAATAAAGTTTTGAATATATAGCTCATATTTTAGTTGATCATCAATGTTAACATCAAGGAGCTTGGTGTATGACACTACTTCTATCTTGGTGTTATCACATGTTTTGGGAAAAATAGCAAAAGTTTGTTTTTTTTCTGGGGGGTTAAGTTGAAGTTAGGTGTCATTAACCAGCTTTCTATAGATTTAAATGATTTTGGGGTGATAGATTAATGATGTAGCAGATTGTCTGAAGTCAGATGAAAGTAAAGTCATGAGAGTATTATTTAATTTAGGACTGATAGTAGTATGAATGTAGATTGTTTATAAAGCCGTTAAAGAGAATAGGTTTAAGAAAGGAACCTTGTGGTACCCCAGTATTAACTGTGAGGAAATAGGAAAAGGAAGAAAGCCACTTAACTGATTGCTGTCGATTGGAAAGGTAGCTAAAAAAACATTTGAAAGTGAAGCTGGAAAAACAAAGAGCAGAAATTTTAGAAAGAAAGATGTTTGGGTTGAGAGACTGTATTGAAGGGTTTGGATAGGTCAAGAAAAAGGAAGGATACCAGATTATAATTTTCCCTATCTTTCATGATAGTATCAGTAAATGAGACTGAGGCTGTGGTTGTGCTGCGGTTAGGGGAAAGGCATGCTGGATTGGGGTGAGCAGATTTTCACGTAAAAGATATTTATATTTGAAAAGCTGTTTGTGTACACATTTTTCAAGTATTTTTGATAGGGAGACAAAATTGCTAGAGCCTTATAGTTTGCAAATTTAGTAGAGTTTCCACCTTTGTAAAGTGGAATAATATAGATTTGTTTCCAGATAGAAGGGACTCTTGATTATTGAGCAGATCTGTTAATTGGTATGGAGATTGGGTAGGCTATAGAGTTGGCAACTAATTTTAGGAATTCAGTAGGTAGGCTATCTGCTGAGGAAGAGCAGGGCTTTAGTTTAACAGCAAATATTTAATGTTAGTGGTAGAACAAGGTTTTAGAGAAAAAGTTGATTTATTGTGGGGAAGTAAGGGGGTGGAGTAAGGTCTGATTTTTTTTTCCAATAAATAAGTAACATGTAATCAGTTGCAGTAAAATTGAATTATAAATATAATATGTTATTAAGAAAAACAAAGTAAATTATGTACAATATTTACAAAGGCCTGAAAACAGAATATTGAAAATCAAGCTCCAAAATGTTCTCAATTTCTATTATCAATTTCAGTCATTAGTAACAGAATTCTTCAAATACAAATCAATACGAGGTTTGAATTTTGACAGTTTTGGGTTAGGGGATTATGGAATCTATGAAATAGGAGTTGAACTTTGTGGCAATTTCAAAGCAAGAGTAATTAGGGCATGGGTTTGGTATTCTGGGAGGACCTGGATTAAGAATCTTGTTAATGGTGCTCCAGAATATTTTTTGATTATTTTGATGGTGTATTTGTTGTTTTATATAGTATTTTTTGTCATTGTTAACTTGTTTTTGTTTTTTTGTTTTTTTAACTGTGGGATTCTAATTTCAAACAATTACTCCATGCCACATCCCTTTTGGGCATTAGGTCTTGGGTGGAATGAGAAAGCCAAGGTGCATGGTGGGATTTCATTCTTTTCTTCCTGAGGGGAGCTAAGTGTTTAAGAATATCCAGGAATATGTGGTTACATTTCTGAATAACATCATCTAATGGCAGGCTGAAGAGGAAGGACCAATTTATAGAGAAGAGTTGTTAAATTCATTAGATTTGAAATTGGTGAGACTGTGGCACTCTTTATATTTGTTTTTTCCAATGTGATGTATGGAAAGCCTTTGAACATAGGGAGGTGCTCATTAATGGAATCGGAGAATGCGTTTGGGTTTTGGTACAAACTAGGATTTAATACTAGGATCCAGTCTAAGATGGTGCTGGTATTGGTGTTTTTATTGTAATGGTTAAAGATGGTAATTAATTGAGTGAAGTGACGGAGATTAATACTTGAGGAAGGGAAGTCAGTGGTTAAGATTTGCCAATCAATACTGGCATCACCAAGAATTATAGTTTCCTTCGAGATACAGTTGGAGGTCCAAGAGACAATGTTTTCTAGAATGGGGGTATTATTCCATGGAGGGATATATATACCTACAATAAATAAGTTTTTATGACTATTTAGTGTGCAGTTCAACAGGGTGAAAATTGAGGGGGGGTATAGACGGAGAAGAGAAGGTAATATGGTTTGAATATAGTATTGCTACACCACCAGCATTTTTGTGCAACCTATCAGAGAGGATAGTATTGTAGCTAGGTGGAATAATTTCAGTGTCAAGTGATATGAGGTTTATGCCAGGTTTCTGTGAGTATTACTGTGTTGGGAGAGTAATGAGCAATCCAAGAGTGAAATTCACAGATTTTCTTAAGTAGGATGCATATGTTAATTGAGGTAATAGTTAAGTTTTTGGTTGATAGTTTAGCATTAGTGATAGTAGAGGAAATGGGGCTGGTATTGTGTTTGGGAAAGGCATTAGGGCCAGGCTTATGGTAAGTAGCTCTGCATAAGAAGATTTTCTTAAAACAAGTATACAGAGCTGAAGGCTTACATTTGTTAATATGTTGTTTGAACTTTATATGTGAAGATGATGGTGGGTGTTGAGGAGTCTGTATTCATAAATGAGAAAGTTTGGAAAATACAAACGATTAGGTGGTGTTATGACAGGGGAAGGTTTGTCTGTGTTAAGAAGTGGCTGGATATGTGTGGATGGTAAGTTAATAGGTGAGATATTTGTTTTATAACAGGTAAGAAGAGAAAGTAGGAGGAGAAAGGGAGTAGAAATGTACGTAGTGAACATGTTTAAGGACTAGAAGAGAAAAATAGATACAAGGTGGGTGAACAGAGAGACAGGAATAGAAAATGATGGAAAACATGGAAAGTGTTAGGGAGAGTCTGGTACATGAATGAAATGGAAATGTGAGAAGACGATATGATAGTTAATGGAAAAAGCACAGGGAGGGTGGGTAAGAGTTGAATGCAATGTGTGTACTGTAAATTTGGAGAATATGTAGTAAGGAAAGGGTTAATCATGGCTGAGGGAAAGAGGTGTCATTTAAGGTGAAGGCTAGAAATTTCAGTTGGATGAGACAAATAGAAAGAGGAGTTATGGGGAGAAGGGGTGGAGCTTAGACAGTATAAATGTACATTAGGTGGGGGTGGGTGGGAATTGGTGTTAGGGTAGGGAGGGACGTGAAGCCAAATCACAGCAAGGGATGAATGGAGCAGGGCCATACTGCCACAGCTGCAAAGCACTAAAGAAAAAAAAGACAATCATTGAAGAATGGAAAGTCTACAGTCTAAGGTAAGGAATCAATCAGAATGTTGATATGACTGAAGAAGGCATGTAAAAGGCAGAAACTGTTCGATACAAATTAAGATTTAGTCTGTAGGATAGAGGTTAAGATAGATGTTAGGGGGAGCTACTCAGAAGAATTGGAAGGGGTAAAAGAGGAAAGAGAATAGAGCAAAAGTTATATTATAGATATGCAGAAGTTTATACTGGGAACTTAAACAGGGCCTTATGTAGGAAGAAAATTGCTACTTATATTAGGAAGTAAAATCTGTAAGTTAAGCAATATCACACAGCAAAAAGTGATTGCAAAAGATTTTATACAGTTCCTATGTGGAGGTTGAGGGTGAGCGGATATAATTTATCCCTTAGCATTGTGCATGCTGGGAAAAAGTTTAACATAAGATATAAGCAGTTTAGAATGCAAGATCACAGGTAGGCTATGATAAATTAGTCAGGCATACTTTAGTTATGTTTGGTAAAGGGATCCTGAAGTCTGGTAGCTGGAATGGTATGTTCTTTTAGGCAGTATTAAAGCAACTCAGCATGTAATGGATAGTGGGCTGGAAGCAGAAAAGAGAGGAAGTAAAGAAAAATTACATAGGAGATGTAGCATATACATGGGTAAAATTACTTCTAATTACAATAAACAATTAGAAATGTCCACAATAGTTTTTAAATACTAAAAACTATGGCAACCTGTAAAATCACTGCAAGGTTCCAAACATATTGACAGATGTGGTAACTAGTTTTTATTTATTTATTTATTTAACATTTGTTGAGCAGAAATTCCAGCTAGGACAGAGCCTATTTTTAGTGGAGGCCCAAGGAGAAATGCTACAGATGCATGCCTTTGGAATGTGGGAGGAAACCTAAGCGAAAACAGGGAGGACATTCTGACTCCAGACAGAAGGTATCCTAGCCATGAATCAAACCAAAGAATCTCTTGCTGTGAGGCCACAACATTAACCACTGCACCACCCGGGGACAGTAAGAAAACAGTGTTATTACATGTGATGAACCTAACTAACCAAGTTTCCACATGGATGTTATTGCATCTTACCCAGTTTTTCAATCATCTACTTTCAGTTCTAATGAAAAGGAGTGTGCCTGGAGTTCTCTGACACTTTTATTATGAGAGTTTAAATGCTCAACATGTTCCATAACCATTATCTTGTGCATGCTCATGGCATATCAGATTGCTGTAAGCTGTATCTCATAGCGAGAAGTAACTGTCTTATTTTTGTTTAATATTCATAAGTTCATAGGTTCATAGGTTAGTATTGGGCTAACTTTGTGAGCCATTCTAAGCCTAGCCAGATTTTCCATTTAGGATCATAGGAGTTTACTAAGAAATTGACCTGGAGGTCATTTCAAGCCTAGCTGCTTCCTCCCAATGTAATACCATAGATACTCTAATTAATACCCAGGATTGTACTTAGTAATGACTGTCCATGTCCAGAAGGGTTGTGGTCACTATCCCTGGTAAGAATTTATGGTGCCCCATCCACTCGTTCAGGTTCCTGTTGACTCGTGTCATAGAGGTGCTCTGTTTCACACAAATTGATAGCCTATTCCAAAGATGAGGCAGTTGTTGGGAGACAAATTTGTCCCTCGAGCATGTCGTATTCAAGTTGGAGGCCATATTTAGGTCCCTGAAATGGGTAGCTCTAGTCCTGTTTGATTTATGGATGTGCAGCAAATGCATTAGATTTGGGTCTGAGATTGCTCTGTAAGCTAAGTCTCCCTAAGAAGTCTATACAATACAGAATGTAGTGACAGGGACTTTAGCCGGTCTGCGTAAGGCACTTGCAGGAGTCCCATGATCTTCTTTTTTAGAAACCTCTGCGGTCTCTCCAATTGCTGCAGGTGGTCTCTGTAATTACTGCAGGTGCTTGGAATTACATATGTTGTTTAGTGTTTAGATTAACCTTACCCATTCATGGATTATATTTATATCATCTAGTGTTAGTAATTAATATCATACAATAGATATATAGAAAGACCCCAATCGTGGGTTAAGTCATTTAGGAGCTGCCTCTGTCCATTAGTAGTACAGGGAGGAGCTCTGGGGTAAATTTCTTATTACCCATCTATACAGCCAAGCTACACTTGAATTTGGACAGGGATGAGCTTTGTTTATGAGGATGAATAAATAACTCCCAAACGCTAAAGGTGGTCTGTCACAAAAACAGCCAATATTAGCAGAAAAAAAGACAGAAAATCCACCCAAGGATGGCCAATCAATGAAATCTACAAGTGTTCCAATTAAAATATAGTCCTTTAATACAAATAAAACTTCAACTTGAAAATAAAATGAAAAATAAAAAAGCTCAAAACTGACCCTTGAAGATATCCGATAAGCGCTTTCGACTGTGTCTTCCTCAGATCGTATTGTTTATGAGGATGGGGTATCTGTTCCAGAGCAGTGGAGCACTGTGAGATGCACTGATCCATCCAAACTATTCTGTTGATGTCACAGAATAGGTTTAGATACATGGAATGAGTGTTTCTGATGCTGTTTGACTTTATGATGTGCAGTAGCTCCATCAGTACTGGCTTGAAGGATGACCTGCATGCCAAACACAGGTCACCTCTTAGCAGTCTGTAAGAGACTGAGCTTGGTGACAGGACATTGAGGCAGTTCATGTAGGACAAATTGCCTAAATCTAGTATGCATTTTGTAAGGTATCTTTGTGGACATTCCAGCTCATGTAAAAAGGGACATTATAATCAATGATTGGCCTTACGAGGGCTGATTAAAAGAGGACAATGACATTTTTGGACATGGAAGCCATCCCTTTGTTAATGAATGATGTAGAAGGACTTCCTCACCACAATGGATACATAAAAGTCCCCAAATCCTAACCTACCGGGTTAACTTTTAGGGGCATATTATCAATGTGGTAACTCTCCCAGGCAGTCGACTTACCAAAGTATATGATAATGTATTTTGGGCATTTAACTTTAGACCATGATATTGACATCAAATTTTAGTTTGGGATAAGCCTTCCTGCAATATGGCTAAGTTTTCTGCAGATTTGATAACTGCGCCTAATTTGCAGTCATCTGCAAATTTGTTCAGTCAAAGCTCCTCATCATTGGCTTTAACTTCCAAGAAGTATATGCAAATATGAAAGGTCCCAGTACTGAGTTTGAGGGACTCCAATGGTGACTGTTTTTTTTTAGTGGCTATAGTTTCACCTATTTTTGGTCTTCTGTGTTCTATCTGAGAGCCACTGGTCAAACCAATGGGTGATTTAAGGAGTTTATTCCTAGTTTATTAAGTTTCTCCTGCTATGCCAGTGTTGGGGATTCTGTCAAAAGCCTTAGCCAGGTCTAAATAAGTGGTATGTAACTTTTTACCTTTGTCAATAGCTTTGGTGACCTTTTCAAAAATCTCTGCCAGGTTGAGTAATCTGACCTCTCTGTAACGAATCCAGACTGAAATGATTCCATTGTCTGGAGGTTCCCTATGTCCTTATTGATTAATTCTATGATAATTCTTTCTATGGCTTTGCATATGAGTCTCGTCAAACTTATGTGCCTATAATTTCCCTCCCTTATGCTAGGGAATAATTGATGCTGTTTTGCATTTACACTGTGCAAAACCCATATTGAGGTTAAAATTGAAAGGAGTTGTTAGGAGTGTAGCTAAATCATGGTTCAGGTTGTTCATTGTCCATCTAGAGATAATGTTAGGACCCATCATTGCAGTGTTTCTTGCTTTAGAATGTGATTTCAAGTCTTGCTCCTTTGTGGTAACTGTGGGTGGGTTGGTTTTCTAGTATTTTTTACAAAATGGCTGGGTGAGACAGGGGGAAAAGTTTGAGCTGAATTTTTCAGCCAGTAGGTTAGCTATATATTCAGCTACTGTGAAGGTACAATTATTTATAATCAGATTAGTGCATTGCTGTGCTGTCCTCCTGAGATTATATACATAACTAAAAACAGCCTTGTGGTTCTCATTAGCTCATATCTGAAATTGGTGGATTTCAGTAAACACTTGAGCTGTTCATTTAATTTAATGGTGAGAGCTATATCATCTTAGGTGCTACTTTAATTACTTTTGGTCAGAATTCTCTTTTGTTTATTATATAACTTGTTTACTCAGACCTGCTTGTCATTTGGCAACTTATCTTGGGAGTGCTGAGAATCTGCTTTAACTTGGAGCAATCCATTACTCAAAAGACAATAATAAGTAGTTTTTGCACTTGTCTTATTAACTGCAATTGTAGTTTAGCAGTTTCTTAAGTTATTTGCTGTTTTTGCTGCACTTTGCAAAAAAACTGTACTGCCTACTACTGTTTTATGTAATCAACTGCATTGTAATACATTGTATCTGATAGTTCTAGGGGGGTTGTATCTAGTGTGTCTACTACTTTAAGTAATTAACTGCACTGTAATACATTTTATCTGACAGTTCTAGTGCTGTTGCACCTAGTTTGTGTGGTCTTTTTACACTTGGGCTCCAAACCAGCCATTCTACATAAAAGGGTTTGTTTTCTGCACTCTTGTGGCAGAAGTGTGCTGGTCTAACCTGAGTTGGGGACCACTGGTAGAAGGCTTATTGTGTGCTTTTCTGATTAGTAGTTAACTTAAAACATTTTCCTTTTTGCTTGTGTTTAAGCCCTGCATTTGCACTAAGCTGCTCTCTGTGCAGCAGTGGTTAGCAGTGCCCTGTACAAACGCAAACATCTTACTCACTAACACAATACCCAGCCTCTTGCTGCTCTAGGAACAATTAAGTTGCACTCTCAGCAGCATTGCTTTATGTGGTTGCTTTTGACTACAAAAAGTATAGTTCACACTCTCTGACCCCAGTGCAGTCCAGTCTAATTTAACCCATGGCTTCCCTGACTGAATCTACAGTAAGTTAATAATTACTTACTTACTGGACTAGCTGCCCATGTGGGCCATTTTAAGTCTTGGACATTTCCCTTTTAAAGGTGAGAATCAACCCTGTACTTTGTGTCTTTGAGGTAGACCCTTAACCATTATGCCAACCTCCTAACCAAGTTTATAGATAGGCAGTTTGCTAACATCTCTGTGGCCAGCCTGGTGGACATGGGCATCCTGAGGCAATGTAGTGATTGTTTCATGTATACTGATAGTCACTTCCTCCAGAAAGAAACACATACTTTGTATGAGAATTGTAGTTACACTGTGAAATTAGGGGCATGACTGTCACATATGGACAGAGCAAATGCCAAACAAGCTGCCAGAACACACACACACACACACACACACACACACACACACACACACACACACACACACACACACACACACACACACACACACATACCACTTTCCACACTAAATAAGGACATGGCACATAAACCCACATATGCGGAGGTACCTAGTAGTAACTTGCCAAAACACCAAAGACCAGAGGCCTCCCAAAGGGTGCCTTCAGAAACCATTTACACACACAGCAATGCAAAAAGCCCACAACACATAATAAAACACACACACCAGTGTCTCAACAAATAGGGCCATAAGGCATAACATCACATAACCCAATGTACTGGTCATAGAAGACACTATAGTGAGACACACTGATGCTCCGCTAACCAGGCTGAAAAATGAGTAGGTTATGATAGCTATCTGTCAAGTGCCAGGATCCATCAAGTCACTCAAGCACTCAAGCCACTCAACCACAAGTATTGGTATGAATCCATCATAGTCCATGAGGGGATGAATGATTTGAGACATACATCTCTGGACTATATGAAGAGAGATATGGCTGAACTCTCAGATTATGTGCCACAGGCAAGTATAAGCCTAGCCTTAAGCAGCATTCCACCTTCTCCAAAGAAGATGACACATTACAAACAAAAAAATGATTTACTTTAAAAATTGGCTTAGCTTCTGGTGTCAGTCTAAAGAGATCCAATATCTGTCAGCTTGGGAAGACATGGTCGACAGGCCATGTTTCTTTGCCAGAGATGATCTTAACCTGTCTCCTCTAGGCATTTAGATACTGGCAAAGGCATTAGCCACTCCTATTGTGTCTGTTTTAGGCAGTGTCAAAATAACCAAGCACCCAACATAACAAAATTCTCCCTAGATAAACTTAAGGTATTGCTACTTAATGCTAGGAGTCTAAACAAGAAACTGCACTCTCAGGATGCAGTCCTCATCTTGTAAGATGCTGACATCTGTGCAGTCACAGAAACATGGTTCAAAGCCATGGAAAGCACCCTGGCTGTGCAGGACTACAATGCTTCCATACATTCAGACTACAAACGAAGCATGATAGAACCAAAGGAAGAAGTGTATCCATCTTCATTAAGGATAAGAACACCTCAAGACTGGTCAGACAGTATGACTCTCTTAAGCTACTCCATGTCCAATTAACCATATGTATAATCCCCTACCACATCATAGCTAGCTATAAGTCCCCCACCATGAACCAGGAAAAGGACTTACTGGAGTCCCTTATCATATAGCCCAACACCTTACTCATGAGTGATTTTAAATATCCTGCCATTGACTGGGAAACATGCATGACCATAAACATGTTGTCTCAGTGGTTCTTAGACTTTGTCAATGCAAATGCTCTGGAACAGCTAGTTAGCACACTCACAAGAGGCTCAGTTTCCCTGGATATAGTACTCCCTAACATGAGACAGCACTGTATCCCCATGTGATGTCCTCCCTGCTAAGATTGGACCATAAATCAGTCTCTTTTAGTGTAATTATATAGGCAGACACCCCATCAAGCTCAAAAATGCCTAAAAAGTTTTTCCAAGACAAATTACTTCCTACTAGGTGATGGTATAAGAAGTTTCATTTACACACACAACAATGCAAAAAGCCCACAACACATAATAAAACACACACACACCAGTGTCTCAACAAATAGGGCCATAAGGCATAACATCACATAACCCAATGTACTGGTCATAGAAGACATCATAGTGAGACCACTGATGCTCCGCTAACCAGGATGAAAAATTAGTAGGTTATGATAGCTATCTGTCAAGTTCCAGGATCCATCAAGTCACTCAAGCACTCAAGCCACTCAACCACAAGTATTGGTATGACTCCATCATAGTCCATGAAGGGATGAATGATTTGAGACATACATCTCTGGACTATATGAAGAGAGATATGGCTGAACACTCAGATTATGTGTCACAGGTAGGTATAAGCCTAGCCTTAAGCAGCATTCCACCTTCTCCAAAGAAGATGACACATTACAAACAAAAAAATGATTGACTTTAAAAATTGGCTTAGCTTCTGGTGTCAGTCTAAAGAGATCCAATATCTGTCAGCTTGGGAAGATATGGTCGACAAGCCATGTTTCTTTGCCAGAGATGGTCTGAACCTGTCTCCTCTAGGCATTTAGATACTGGCAAAGGCATTAGCCACTCCTATTGTGTCTGTTTTAGGCAGTGTCAAAATAACCAAGCACCCAACATAACAAAATTCTCCCTAGATAAACTTAAGGTATTGCTACTTAATGTTTGGAGTCTAAACAAGAAACTGCACTCTCAGGATGCAGTCCTCATCTTGTAAGATGCTGACATCTGTTCAGTCACAGAAACGTGGTTCAAATCCATGGAAAGCACCCTGGCTGTGCAGGACTACAATGCTTCCATACATTCAGACTACAAACGGAGCATGATAGAACCAAAGGAAGAAATGTATCCATCTTCATTAAGGATAAGAACACCTCAAGACTGGTCAAACAGTATGACTCTCTTAAGCTACTCCATGTCCAATTAACCATATGTATAATCCCCTACCACATCATAGCTAGCTATAGGTCCCCCACCATGAACCAGGAAAAGGACTTACTGGAGTCACTTGTCGTATAGCCCGACACCTTACTCATGAATGATTTTAAATATCCTGCCATTGACTGGGAAACATACATGACCAGAAACATGCTGTCTCAGAGGTTCTTGGACTTTGTCAATACAAATGCTCTGGAACAGCTAGTCAGCACACTCACAAGAGGCTCAAATTCCCTGGATATAGTACTCCCTAACATGAGACAGCACTGTATCCCCATGTGATGTCCTCCCTGCTAAGGTTGGACCATAAATCAGTCTATTTTAATGTAATTATATAGCCAGATACTCCATCAAGCTCAAAAATGCCTAAAAAGTTTTTCCAAGACAAATTACTTCCTACTAAGTGATGGTATAAGAAGTTTCAAAGCCCCCTCGATCACAGATACCACAGACTCCTATGCAAAGGCATACACCAATGCCCTGTATAACCACTTAACTAGTTGTATCAAATTGGTTGTACCTGACTGCATTAAAATCAGGCCTTGCTGGAAAAACAAGACTCCTGGTGGACACCTGATATAAACAGGCTATACAATAAAAGAAATAAAATAATGTCCAAAAGGAAGAGGGAACTGACTGAACAGAGAAAGAAATTCCTCTCTAGCCTAAACAAACAACTTAGAGATTTTTCTCAAGTTCTCCAAAGCTAATTGCAAAGCAAAAATAGCCTATCTGGTACAGATAATCACAAGGCATTATGTAACTAAGTACAGAATATAAAGGGGAATACTCAATTATGCAATTAACTGGTTGCGGATGGTATCACTCATACTCAACTGCAGGTAATAACCAATCTGCTAGTTGACAGATTTGGAACAAACTTCATCTCCCTATCCCCACCGATCATCCCCCAAAGTATACCTGCCACCATTCCTTGCCCTATTATCTCAAGAGAACAGGTCCTCTCTGTGCTCTCTGAGGCCAAAAACACAGCATCAATGTGACTAGACAACAGCCCAGGTTGCCTTTTAAACAACTTAAAACTTGACCTAACAGAGCCACTTGGATCCCTGTTTAACCACAGCCTGTGGACTGGCTATGTTATGGCCAAATGGAGGACAGCAACAGTAATCCTTCTGCACAAAGGGGAGCCGTCAATCAACCCTGGGAATTATAGACCTATAAGCTTGACTAGTCTCATTTGTAAGGCTATGGAAAGCATCATTATGGACCTCATCAACAAGGACTTTGGTAATCTTCAAACTCTGGACCCAACCCAGTTTGGATTCATTAGGGCAGATCATGTTTGTTAAACCTGGTTGACTTCTTACAGAAAGTCACCAAATTTAAACTCAGCCCTTATCAGACCAATAATTGAATACACTTCTGCCTTTTGCATATTCTCACCAGACACCTGCAACAGCTGGGGAGACCAAGAAAATACAGGGTACACAAAACAAGTCCTATGCTGAAAGACTGAAAGACCTGTCATTGAATTCTGTCTCCTACAGGCTGTTAAGGGGTGACCTGTGCCTGGATTATAGGGCAGTCTCTGATCTGACCCTGATGGAAATGCTATGCATTCGTAAATCAAACTGCACTAGGGTCACTTGCTTTAAGATCTTAACCTAGCCTCTGACATGAACAAATCATACTGGGGAGAGGGATTCATCTCCCAGAGACTACCCCCTTCTCTAGACCAAGCTTCCTATTCATGTGCAGCACAGCCTCTCCCTGACCCTTTTAAATTGCAACTTAGATCAATGCATGGGTGACCATAAATTCACTCTTGGGCTGGCACCCATGTCCGTCATGGACAGAGGCAGTCACTATTAATTACATCTGTGAACTTTGCTCACCTAACTACTGACAATTGGGGCAACTCAGGATAAATATGTCTAGGCTTGTAAGGACTCCTGGGTGGTTAGTCTAGTAATTGCCTGTTAACTTATGAACCTATATTATAGTCCACTAGGCTTTTATTTCTGATGTTTGCCCTACACTTGTTTCTAGAGGGGACATCCATGTTTATGTAGCTGTTTGCATGTTTGTACAGTTTGGTGGTGAACACTTCTAAGTATTTCCCAGATTTTTCTGGGTTTGGTGGAGATTTGGAGGTTGTTAGTGAGTCACTTAAGAGTAGATTGTTTGTCTTCAGAAAATTTCTAAACGAGCCATGGTAGAAAGAGCCTCTGGTCTCAGTTCTGTGTCAAAGGAGACAGTTTTATAATTAGACCTAGCAAGGGATGATGATAAATACATAAGGGATGGTGCGAGATGCCCCCATATTGGTAAGGACAAGGTCTAAGATGTTATTTCTCCCAGTAGATACTATTATTAATTCTTCCAGGCCATTTCTGTTTACAAAGTCCAGGAATCTGTGTGTGTGTACTTGTGGTGATGTAAGTTTTCCAGTCCATAGTTGGGTAGTTATAATCATCTACGAAGATTGTATTGGTTTAATATTGAGGGACTTCCAGTTGTTATAGATAGGCAATCTTGCTTCCTTGGGGCATAGCGGGAGTTCTATAGCTAGCTAATACATCTTAGCGGACTTTTCTGATAGTGATTTGGATAGAAAGACTCTCCAGTGCATCATGCTGCTTCACCTGCCTTCATGTACATCTAACTTTAATGAACACTGACACACCTCCACTATTTTGTTCTCTTGCATAGTGGCTGTTGTAAAAGTGTTAAAGGAATTATTGACTTACACAGTCAGAGTTTGCTCTGCCATTTTAAGCCATGTCTCAGACACTGCACAGATGTCTATGTGCTCCAGGGTGAGGAGGGCTTAAAGAGAGTAAAGTTGCTTGTTTAGGCTCCTAGCATTGAGAAGTAACATCTAAATATATTATTTTGCTTATTTTGATGTGTTTCTAGGTTTATTTGTTTGGTAACATTGCCTAAAAAAGGCAGTCTAAGGATGGAGAATGTCTTTCCACTATTTCAAAACTTAGATGGGACAGGAGCAGGCCATCCCTGGTGAAGCAGCATGGTTTGGTGATTATGTCCTCCCAGGCTGACAGATATCGGACTACCTTAGAAGAGCACCAGAAAATAGGCCGGTTATTAAAGTCAATTATTTTTTGCTGGTATTGTAGCATCATTCTTGGAGAAGGTAGAAAGTGATTCAATGCAACACTCATATTTGCCTGAAACATATAGTCCAAGACTCTGAAAAATCCACTTTGTTATATGTATAAAATATTTTGCAGTGTGGGATTTTTTAACTTGTTGGTTTGTTACTTATAAGACATATTTCCTAAACCTGCAGTGCAAAATATTTTGTGCCAGATTCCAACTCCACACACACACACACACACACACACACACACACACACACACACACGCACACGCACACGCACACGCACACGCGCACACGCATGCGCGCACGCACACACACACATGCACACCTGTGGACACACATCTCTGTTTATTTATGGATTAGAAAGATAAGAGCAATGAATCAGATTTTGATGTCATGACCTTAGATTGCATTTAATGCTGCTACATTTTACATGAACTTTTCATGGTGTGCTCTTCATCCATCATTTCCCTGTAACATATTTTTATCTTTCTTACACCACCTGCTTTTTGCTGCACTGCAGTACTGTTATTAGCTCAGTAAATTTCTTTCAATATAAAAATACACTTCTCAGGAAGGCCATGTAATTGCTTGTCCTCCTCCATGGTTTCAGAAATCAACAGAGTGCATCATATGTTTCTGCTCTGCTGATTCCTTACTTTAATTGAACTAAGCTCTTATGGGGACTTCCTTCATGTGTTTCAATATTTCTCATCCACAGCACATTCTATGTAGTATAGACAGGAAGTTAGCCATTCTTTGATTTATAGATTTCGAATGTTATCCTCATAAATAATGTAATTCTGTCTGCTTGCTCTTTTGACATGAATACAGACCAGAAGGCAAAATGAAATGAAATGCATGCAGCAACATTCTGATTTTTAGCATTATCTTTCTGAACTATATGCTTTCTTATCTATTTATGGATCATCTGTCTAATGGCAAAATGCCCATTTTAGTAATTATCTGTGCTAAATTTAAATTATTTTGGAAATTGTCTTACAGTTGAACCTCTACATCTGAATGTACATTTAACAGAGTGTGAATTTACTTATATATGTAGTTTTTATATACATATATATATATGTGTGTAGATATAGATACACACACACACACACACACACATATATATATATATATATATATATATATATATATATATATAAACGCACACTTATGCATATATACACAATGCAGTTATACACACACACACACACATATATATATATATATATATATATATATATATATATATATATATTTATATATTTATTTATATATATTTTTTTTACATCCAACCACAACCTTTTTTCCCGATTTTCACATGTGGGATCAGGGTATACCTTCAACAGTGGCAATCATCTAGGGCCAAGGTTCATACTACTGGGTGGCTAGTCCTACCATGGTTGACTATAGCCCACACTCACACATGGACTCACAAATATGGCCGATTTAGAGTGTCCAGTTCACCTCTTGCATATCTTTAGAATGTAGAGGAAACTGGAGCACCTGGAGGAACCCCACATGTACACAGGGAGGACGTGCAGACTCTGAATAGAAGGCACCCCAACTGAGAATCGAACTAACAAAACTTTTACTGTATATCTATATCTATATCTCTATATCTCTATCTCTATATCTGTGTTCTGTATTCATGTATACAGAGTCTACAGAAAGATTCAATATATTACCAATCTTCCATCAGCACCCACTCTGCCAAGGATGTACAAACTCATTTTTGTAGGGAGGCAAGCCCTTCTATACATGCCTCAAGAGCCTGGGCTGTTTTGCATGCTAGCACATCTTTAAATATATTGCAGATAAGCTCATACAATAGAGGGATAATAAGAAATTTCCTTATTCCAGCAGTTACGCATTATCTCTGTAAATGCTAATACATTTTGACAAAAGGAACAGTTTTATATAATATTTTTAATTATTTAAACACTGAAGAAAGAGAGACTGAGGACACTAAAGACTTCCAAAATTCCAATAAACATATAGTTACATACACATACAAACACAATCATATGTATATATATATATATATATATATATATATATATATATATATATATATATATATATATATAATTTATTTATTTATTTATATTTGTTGACCGGGAGTGTCCAACTGGACATAGGTCCATTTTCAGCGGAGGCCCGGGGAGAAAAGCTCCACAGTTAAAATAAACAGACAGTAGTTACATTGAATTCCATACCGATTAACAATTTACATAGCAATTACTTACAACATATTTACAGGTGAAGAACATAGTACATCAGTAGACAACTAGAATCTTTACCTGTGACGTACATAACAGACATTAACAAATGTTAAAATAAGAAGTTCCTGCTGTATAAGTACTAGGCTTATGAGCATCTGAGCTTGCTATAATCAAGGTAGTTAGTGGAGTGGAAAGAAAGGTAGTGGTTGGATGGGGTGGGTGATATTAGAGTGGGAGTTGCAAGGGCATAGCCAGTATGTTTTTAGGTGCACTTTTAGTAAAGTTTTGAAGTGGGTGCATGATGGTACGGAGGTAATTGTGGGTGGGAGGGAGTTCCATAATTTGGCTATGGTGCAAGAGAAGAGTGCTTCACCAGCAGAGTTATTGGCTTTAGTGATCTGCAAGTGATTTTTGTTGCTGGATCTTAGTGGCCTGGTGGTGCGATAGGGTTGGAGTAGATTCTGGCGGGATGGGATATTTAGTGGATGGTTTACTAGTTTGTGGGCGAGTGAGAGTTGATGCCATTGAAGGAGGTGAGGGAGTTCAAGCCAGCCCAGTTCAGCAAGTGAGAGACAGTGGTGACTACGGTAGGATGCCCCTGTGGCGGATTTGGCAATTTTGCTGCAGCAGGTTTCTAGCTTGTTTAGATCGCATTGCCTTAGGTTGGTATATATTGGAGAGGCATAAAGTAGGGTGGAGATAAGGTGAGAATTTGCTATTGAAATCTTTGCTGCTTTGGTGAGAAGATGCTTATTTCTGTATAATGCTCCTAGTTTTTTGTGGACTTTTTTATGGTCATGGATATGTGAATGCCATATTTTAGTTTATTGTCTATTTCCACTCCTAGCAATTTGGTGTGTTCAGTTGTGTATATAGTGGTGTTGTCTTTTGCTGTGATGTTAAAGTGAGAGTTGTTTTGAGTATGTTTAGTGGTTGGAAGATGAGTAGTTTAGTTTTGTTTGGGCTGAATATTAATTGGGCATCGGATAACCAAGTTTCAACAGAGGAAAAGGCTTCCTGTGTGACTTTTTGCAGTTTGGGTAGGGACTGGGCTGAGCAGATCTGCGTATTGTATGAGTGTGCCATGTGTGCTGGCAGAGGCTAGATTATTTGTGAAAACAGAGAAGAGTAGGGGCCCAAGGATGGATCCTTGGGGAACCCCTATGGAGACAGGTAGTTGGGGAGATATGTAATTCTGCCATACAACGGATTGTTGGCGGTCAGACAGGTAACTCTGAAACCAGTTGGTGACTGATTGTGAGAAGTATAGGTTATTGAGGACAGAGATAAGTTGTTTGTGTGGGACCATGTCAAATGCTTTAGATAGGTCTAGGAAAGTAGCAGAGAAGAGATAGCCATTGTTTTTATGCTGAAGGATAGTGTTAGTAAAGGAGAGTAAGGCAGTGGTAGTGCTATGGTTTGGTCGGAAACCATGCTGAGTATTGGAAAGAAGGTTGATAGTAAGGAGGTAGTCTGAGACCTGAGAGTGTATGCATCTCTCTAGTATTTTGGAGAGTGGAGAGAGAATAGCTATGGAGCGGTAATTGGTTAGTTCTGTGGACGGTCCGCCTTTGTGGAGGGGAATTATATGTGATACTTTCCACAGTGTGGGAACATAACTTTCTGACAGAGATCGGTTAATCAAGATGAATACTGGGTAGGCCAGAGGATCAGCTGCGATTTGTAGGTATTCAGTTGGGAGGTTGTCTACTGCTAATTTGGTGGGTTTAAGTTTAATTAAGAGTTTTTTTTACATTGGAGGTAGGTACAGGAGAAAAAGAGAAGGCAGTGGGGAGATTAGTAGTTGAAGGTGTGGGTTGGAGGGGAGGGTGGTTGTGTTGTTTAGCTAGTGATAGTATGGTTTGTGTGAAGTGTGTGTTGAATGAGGTAGCAATATTTTCTGAGGAGTGAGGGATGTTAGGAGGAGGGGTACTAACTTTACCTGGGTGGAGGAAGGAGTTTATGGAGGACCAGAATTGTTTGGGGCTGTGTTCGGAGGAGTCTAGGGCAGACTGGTAGTATTGGAATGTGCCCTGTTTTATTAGATTTTGACTCTATTGCGTAGTTCTAGGAATTTCTGTCTAGTTGAGGTCTGTCTAGTTGTCTATATATATATATATATATATATATGTATATATATATATATATATATATATATATATATATATATATATATATATATATATATATATATATATATATATATATATGTGTGTGTGTGTGTGTGTGTATATATATATATATATATATATATATATATATATATATATATATATATATATATATAGTTTCATAGTTTCATAGTTTAGTACTAGGCTATCTGCCCTGAGGCATTTGCAAGCCTAGCCCTAGAGATGTGGCTTTCGCCACCCCATGTAGTAGTACTAAGGTGTATAGAATACATTTAGAATATTGTGCCTTTGTCTAGTAGTGACACATTGAAGACCCCCTTACTTATTAAAATTAGTTTACTGTGCCTCTGTTAAGTAGCGATACAGGGGTGACCCCCGGGGTAAACCTACGATCTCCCATCCACTCGTCAAGATTTCTCTTGAAGAGAGTCAGTGAGGGGCTCTGCCTAACATGGACTGGGATTTTGTTCCAGAGTATGGGAAGCCTCTGAGTTATGAATCTGTCCCTCCAGCATGTTCTATTCATGTTTGTACTAAGGTTTAAATCTTTGGCTCTCGTGGTTCTTATGGATTTTGATTTTTTGAGGTGGAGCATGTCCATCAATGCCTGGTTGGACATGGCCTTGTATGTCAGGCACAGATCACCTCTGAGCAGGTGGTATGCTACTGAATAGAGCCGGAGTTTCTTTAGCCTGGCAGCATATGACATATGTTAGAAACCCTTGATCCTCTTGGTGAGGTATTTCTGGGGTCTCTCCAGCTGTTGTAAGTGCCGGGTGAGGTACATACCAAATGGGGCATTGTACTCAATCATGGGCCTGATAAGGGAGGAAGTACAGGGGCACGATGACCTCCTTTGATCTGGATCTGAACCCCTTCATGATAAGGTGGGCAAGGTAGAAAGTCTTTCTAACCACTTTGGCAACGTGGGTGTCAAATGAGAGGTCACTATCAACTTGGGTCCCCAGGGCTCTGATTACTTTTTCAGTACTCAGTGGGTTACTGTCTATGTGATAATTTGTGGGTATTTTGTTTTTCCCAAAGGGGATGACTATACATTTCTTGGCATTCAGTTTAAGGCCGTGATTCCGGCACCAGTTGTCCGTTTCGGTGAGGCCTTTCTGTAGGATGTATGTGTCAGCTGGTGTATCGACTATGGCGCCTAGTTTGCAGTCATCTGCGAACTTTGTCAGCCACAACCCTCCCATGTTTGCTTTAACATCTGAAAAGTAAATGCCGAACAAGAGGGGTCCCAGGACTGAGCCCTGTGGGACACCACTTGTGACTGGCTTTGAGTCTGACATGGCTCCCGCAATCTTGACTTTATGGGTTCTGTTCTTTAGCCAGTTTGCAAACCATCTTGTGACATATGGATTTACTTTTAAGCTGTTTAGCTTTTCTATGATTCCCGAGTGGGGTATTGTGTCGAAGGCTTTAGCCAAGTCCAGGTAGGCTGTATGGACTGCCTTGCCCTCATCAATGGCTCTAGTGACTGTTTCGAAAAAGTCAACCAGGTTCAAAAGGTAGGATCTGCCTTTTACAAAGCCGAACTGGGTGGGATCAAGTGTCTGTAGGTCCGCAATGTCGTTGTATATGAGTTCCATAATAATTCTTTCCATAGCTTTGCAAACCAGGCTGGTCAAGCTTATGGGGCGGTAGTTCCCAGGATCTGTAGTGGAGCCTCCCTTGTGGAGTGGTACCACTGTTGCTGTACGCCATTGTTCAGGTACATATCCTGTAGTAAGGCTAAGGTTTATATATATATATATATATATATATATATATATATATATATATATATATTTATATGTATATGTATATGTGTGTGGGTCTACTTCTAAATTTCGAAGTTTCAAAACTTCAAATTTTCTTATCGCCCAGACTATAAGATCGAAGTTTTGAAACTTCGAAATGTAAATAAAAAAATAGATTGTGATATTTAAGTGACATATCATAACACTGAACCACAAATTATATAAAGCAAAGCATCAATCTTCAAAAGATTTAAAAACTAACATTTTGTTTTTTTGCCTCTCACACCGCCTGCTAAATATATATACCAACTCTGAGATGACACTGCAGTGGAGAATGGGCGAATTTCCCACTCTCCAGTGTACTGCAATCTCATTCAGGAAAATCCAGTGCAGTTCAGTCAGCTGACTTTTTGATCAGCTGTATTGGCTTTTCCCTTGTTTAACAAAATAACAAGTCAGTGAAAGGAATGCAACCTGTATAAGTATTCACCAGAAAATGTATTTCATCCTCCCTAGACTGCATAGCTGTCATAATATATCCAGCACATTTCTTCAGTCATACAAGAAGTGAATGAAACTCATCAGCTTTGGTCCTTTTCTGACATAACTTAAATCATCTGTCTATGGTTTATAATATGTTATATGTTGTTTGTATATTCTTATCATTAACAATATGTAGAACCTTCCATTTCAATACATATGAAGATATATACAGAAAGGAGATTGTATTGCTTCTATATCCATGTCAAATAGCTATTTCTAAAAACGAAATAAATTAAAATATTGTTTTACAGAGCTAAATTGCCCATCATACAGATGTTACTAAGCTGTGAAGGGGAACTGGATCTTGGTGTTATATAAATAGCAGATTAATACTTAAGCGCCAGTGACCTCAGACAGATTTGTTTTTCTGCATGAGTATTCTCACTGTCAGCAATCTGTTTATCAAATCTAGCAGCCACAGATGGTATGCCTGTTGTGTGCCCTGAATATTGTGGTTTACTCTTTGGGTATCTATGAATTAGATAAGTTAAACGGTTGCGTCATTGGGGGAGTTGACTGCTATATGGCTGGGCCGCGCATATTATCATGATGATCAGGGCTTACCTTGTTTGAGGAGTTAATGGCTATGTTGTCTCTTAGTCTTATATTATAGTATTTAGCATGGAACTTTTTAGATTTGAAAGACACTGCAATTGAACAATGTGACAATCTGCAAGCCCTGACTGCTAAAATTGCCTTTGTAGAGCCCATTACTTTTCTGCAGGCCTCAGAGCTGCAGAAGTCATAATGGCAGATGCATGATAACCATGCTCAGTCCTTCATGGTTAGAGTGAAAGATCCAGAGCATTGCATGAGGTATTGAAGTCTTCATCTTGTTGAGCTTAAGGAATGCACTGAGGACTTGAATATGGATCAGTGCTTATAGGACTGTGAGTGACTCTTAAATTGCCTAATCAGATAGACATAGTACACCTATACAACCCTCAAACCTACACATACCTTAAATCCCACTGATAAACAAATTGTTTTTAAGCTCTTGAATTCCAGGTATAAAGAGGTTTTGCTGCCTATGACCAAAGAAGGCACACAGCTTCTGCTTGTGGAGCCATAATTCAACAATTTTAAGATTACTCTGCTAACCCTGCAGCCAATTGAAAGGATGTTGCTGCAGTATGGAAGACATACTTTCTGGATACTTAATTACCTTGCTGTCCTGTTGCCTCAGTGTAACAGTGATGCCCTTACATTTAATTCTCCTGATGATATCATGGCTTTCTTGAATGAACACTTACATGCTGATAATGTACTTAATCTTATAACTTGATGACTGACTCCCTGACAAGCTTGCTGTCCCATCTTTCTGAGAAAAGGGTCAGCTGTTTAGATTTTTGTAGAATTTCAAGATTTTTGCCTTATATTTTTGGTCTGTTCCTGCTAAAATGTATGTTTTTCTGCCAAATTATTGAGGAATGAAATCAATAGACAGTGACAGACATTCATAACTCTCAAATGTCCAAAACTTCACAGAATGTCTTATTTTTGCCCTGCATTTTTGGTCTGTTACTAATGGAATTTGTGATTTCCTAGAAAATTATTAACAACTGAAGTAACAAAGGGGCAGTATACTGGCACAGAATATAGCATTGTCTCCTCACAGCAAGAGGTTCCCTGATTTGATTATTGGCTGGGGTACCTTCTGCATGGAGTCTGCATGTGCTCCCTGTGTTTGCATTGGTTTCCTACACGTGGTCTAGTTTCTTCCCACATTCCGAAGACATGCAGTAGGTGAACTGGACACTCTAAATTGGCCATAGGTGTAAATGTGTGGTGTGGAAGAATTACTGCTGCAGGGCTAGCCAACCAGCAATGTAAACCTTGGGTCTAAGCAACTGTCACTCTTAAAGTGACACCCTGACCCCATGTACAAATATGGGAAAAAGAGGTTGTGGATGGATGAATGAAGTAACAAAATAATGGCAAGCACCTGAGTTTCAGATTTCATTTCATTCATAATATGCATGAAAAGCCTGTTATTCTAGCACCTTTCTAAGTTATTTTGGGCCCTTGCCCTTTAATTATTTTAGACACTCCCAGCTGATATTACTTTACTTAATGCCCTGAGTCAGTTTAAGATAAGACTCAAACAATATTTGACACTAAACTGGCTATGTCAATGCATCAGACCAGACTAACTCTCCTCTACTATGAGTTAATAACTATAATTTAGTTTAGTTGTGTTACTTAATCCGGATTTACACCCGGGATTATCTCTAACCTTGGAATTTGTATAACTTGATAAGTATGTAACCACTGTATATATTGTATCTGTAATCTTAAGTGCTTATCTTGGAGCTTTTCTCCCCGGGTCCTCTGCTAAAAATGGACATGAATCCAGTCGGACTATCCCTTTCAACAAATGTAAAATAAATAAATAAATAAAATAAACTTTTCCCAGAATTCTTGCATTAAGAGGTCCAGAGATAGTCAAACATTGAGTTTCAGATTTCATATCATTCAAAGAAAATGTATGCTAATGCAAAACCTTTTTATTCTAGGACTTTCTAAGTATATAAGAACAATATTGAAAATCTGTCACTGATATCCGGACCTTTGTTCCCCTTTTATTTTTGGCTTTGTTCAGAATTCTAGTGCTAAGAATGTGAACGGTATTCCAGGCACTGCTTCTTAAATATATCTCCTCTGAAGATATCTTGTCAGCCCTTAAGTTGTTCCCATGGGAAAAACAACAGGGCTGCACAGCTTTATGACCATTTTATAGAAACACTTACCCTGGGATTCAATAAAGTGAAATCTCCATGCAGGAACAGTGTAGCCATTCCTGCACTGAATATAGCCGCCGAGCGATCCAGTAAACTACTGTTCAGACGTGCATGAGTCTGCCTACACTATTCCTGCATGGACACCACTGAATAATGCTAATTACCTCATTTGCTGGTGAAAATCATGCAAATGAGGTGAATTAGTGATTCAGCAAACAGACAGGCATCCATGCAAGAATAGTGTTAGTTGCAGAAATGTATGTGGCTACTAGCACAAATAAAAGCATGTATTATAATTATTAGGCATGCCAATGGACAAATATATGGCCATTGGTGTGGAAAAGTGTTTCATTTTTCTAAAAATAAAAGTTTTTTGGCAGATCTCGGTCATTTAAGCATAGAGCAGCAGCAAGCAAACAGGATCATGCCAAAAAAAAAAAAAAAAATGTGAAAACACAATTTTAAGGGAAATCTGGATTTTGTCATTATAGTCTATGGCATGCAGAATCAAAACAATACCAGGAAACAGTGGCTGCTAAGGAGAAAGGCTCTGTGGTATTGCAGTAACTAGGGACTAAGGCAGTGGGGCATGCAAATGAGGGGAAAGTTACTGAATCACAAAAAATATTCTAAGTGCCAAACTGCACCTAACCATGTAGGTACTATAACATGATTGTGTAAGCAGGAGGAGCAGCAGACATGAAAAGGGGGTGTGTCATGCATGGTGTAAGCACATTGTAGCTCCATGGCCCCCAGATAAGCTTAGCTAAGTGCAGTTAAGCAAGGGGGTGTGTCTGAGGCTGTATTGACTTATTCCCTGAAATGAAGAGCTTGTTGCATCCAAGGAGGGCCATTTCTCAGTGTTTACATTAGCTAAATGGGTTTGCATGGCACATACCTGGTCTAAAACAAAACAAACAAAAAGAAATGGAAATAGCAGGACTGTTTACATTTGGGCACCGGGTTGCCTGGTGCACCTTGGGGCTTAAAAGGGAAGGAAATGGAAAGGGAAAAAAAGGAAAATCGCAGAATAAAAGCAATCAAGTGCAAATTACATGGCTAGCAGGTGGAATGCATCATAGTCATCCAATCATGCAGGCAGCATCTGCAGCACAACAGTATAAACTATGGAAAAACCTCACAGTCTGTTTTTTCCCCACAAACTCTGCACCATTGGTGTATACATGCGGAGGAATTTTAACTGGAAAAATGTTAGGGGTTGCCATTGCTTTGATCTATCAGTATGTGCTAGAGGCTGAGGGTGGTGAGGAAGATAATGCTGACAACCACCACAGAACGAGGAGGAGGAGAAGAGTGTTCAGACCCAGGTTAACCTACCAGGGGCTACATGATCTGGAGACAATAGACTGCTACAGGGCGGACAGAGACATACTACAGTAAATCATCAAGCTGTGCCGGCCTCAACTCAGACCCAGAGCCAACAGAGGCTAACACCCATCCCAGTGGATACCAAGGTATGTGTAGCCTTAAGAATACTAGCTACAGGTACTGTCCAAAGACCTACTGGGGGCATCATGGGGGTGTCACAGGCATCTGAATCCAGGGTACTCCACCAGTTCCTGGATGCCAAGCTACCACATGCCTGTGAGTACATTTACTTCCTTAACACCCATGAGGAGAGGACCAGCAAAATGCGTCACTTCCACCGTGTAGCAGAATACCCTAAGGTGCTGGGTGCAGTAGACTGCACGCACATCCACATCAAAGCACCACCTGGTGAACAGAGTAGGGTCTACGTAAACCACAAGGGTTTCCCCTCCATCAACTGCCAGGTTGTGTGCAATGCCCAGGTCATTATCATGAATCTGTGTGCTGGCAGCCCTGGAAGCTGTCACGACTCCCATATCTGGCATTCATCATAGCTGTACCAGGCATTTGCCAGTGGGGGCATCCCATATGGCCATCTGGTGGGGGATACTGGCTATGCACTGGAGCCGTGGATGATGACACCCATCAGAAATGCACACACACCCACACAAGAACACCATAGTGAGGCACCTGCACAAACTAGGATCATTATAGAGCATGTGTTTGGGTTGCTCAAATCATGGTTCTGCTGCCTTGACATATCTTGTGGAACATTGCAGCACTCTCCAGTCAAATGTGCACACATGTTCATAGTATGTGCCACGCTACACAATATGATTCTGCAGAAACAGCTGCAGCAGGAAAAGCTCGGGGAAGGGCCACACAGCCCACCACCATTGCCAAGGTCCCCACAGGCAATGAGGGACTGAGGGGAGGAGGCCACTGAGCCTGCTCCTGTAGGCAGATGGAGACGTGCCCAGTATGGTCAGGCCTTGGCAAAAAGGCAATGCATAGCACACATATTGACACTGCAGGGATCCTAGGGACTGACACCTCTGTCTGACTCACACACATAGTAAAATGGATGACACACACATCACATTATCTGTAACTTACCATGTATAGGCAGTGTATTGTGTGCATCCAACATAAGCGGCCCTCAACCCCTGTCCTCACAACTGCCGTAGGCACAAGGTAGGTCAGTCTTCTTAACAATAAATGGATGGATTAGTATGTTTTGGTAGCATATCTATGATAATGCTACATGCATGCAAGGGAATGGGGTGGCCTACTGTAATAGCAGCAGACAACTGACAGCTATGTTGGGACACCAGGAAATGTCTGCCCAATACTGGCCTCCCCACACTATGCAGTAGTACCCAAAGTGGTAAATCCCACTGCAGTATATGTGTGGGGACAACTAACTGGGGGGGGGGTCATCGGTCACAGGGCTAGACGTCAGTGTGGGGGTCCCAAACCCACCCCTCAGACCCACACAGCAAGTCAGCTGTAGAAAACCAGAGAGAAATGTCTGGAAAAGGCCCACAAATTGTGGTAATGTAGAATTACCCCCCTACAAACTCTCACAGTGATAGCACAGCAGGTCTCGCAGTTGCAGTAAGGCTATGAAGGGCAAGACGTCTGAAACTCAAATGTATGCCATTGCAATCTGACCTGTGATCTTTACTGATATGCCTCTAGTCCCCAAAACAGAGCACAATAGTATGGTAAATGGAACCAAAATGTAAAGCAAATATCAGCACAGTCTGTGCAAATGTGTACAGTTGACAGGTGTGCCCCCCATATACCACAGAAATACAGTAGCATGTATGTTTGCAGGGAACTAGCAGCATAGCACACATTGGCAGGGTTGTCCCAATACACATGAAAACATGTTGCATGTCCACAATATGTAGGGGTCTATGAGTTATGTGTATGTGTGGTTAATACTCTCAGGATCTGGCCAGCACGTTGCCCTGGCAGTCGTCTTGAAGTGCCCTAGGTACAGTGCTTTCGTTGACAGGGCCATGTGTAGATAACTGCAGTGCAAACGATTATGCATGTCAGTGACACATACTGCTCTGCCACTGACATATCTGGAAGTCACAGTGCTATGTAGAATATACTACACATATAATGGACTTCTTGAAGTCTGTGTAGCACCTTGGCTACACAACCTTCTTGAAGGCTGTGTAGCCAAGATGCTAAGGCTTTTGTGAATATAATGCTTTTTGGTACTGTTGTCAGTGGTTACTTTCAATAATTCCATTTTTTATGTTTGCTTTCACATATAATGGACATGCTTGCACAGTAGAATGCACTCTGTACCCACACCCATAACTCTCAACCTCTGACAGCAAGACGTCTTGGCAAGGGCAGAAATAAAAGTGGAACAAAGGCACAATGATAGGCATGTGTTGTAAATATCACCCTTATACACTGAGAAAGTTAGTAGGGTGAGGATTTTGCAGTAGCAGCAATTGTTTGAAGATTATGTAGTCTGAAACAGTAATGTCTGTCATTATTTTGTAATATCACTCTTCAATTATATGTAACTAACTTGCCATAAAAACACAAGTTTACGTAGACAGGATGAAACCTCTAGCCAAACACCTGGGCAATCTGCCAAAAAATGTACAGGTGAGAGGTATGGCCACACAAGGCTATGACATCTCAGGTGAGAAAGATACCACAAAAGCAGGAGATTCCCAGCCAGTATCTCACCAAGTTGCTGGACTGTTTACACAGCACTTTATCACTCACCTGGCTGTAGCCACACCTCACAACTGGCCTTGTTGGGCAAGAATGTGCATAGCTGCCCTCATAATATTGGTCTATGCATCTTACAACTATTATTCTTCTGATAAAGCACTGTGATGATCTGAGGATGTCTGGTACTCAGTAATGGCACAATACATGTCAGAAAATGTCTGCTAAACAAACCCGGTACCCCTAGGAAAGTCAAGTGTACTCCTAAGATGTATGGATATAGCACGCAAAACTCCGGACTGGAATACACTTATCTCTGGAATGGAGTCCCACTATAATTATAGAAGGTCACACTGGGCATGCTCCTACACTTAAAGAATCAAAGATCATGTTGGAACCCACATCTGACTATATGACCGTATTGTGTATATATGTTTGTGCATACAGACAGCTATGTACACCTTAACTATCCCCCCACACACACATCAGACAGGACTACCCTCAGCTAGCTGTGGGTGGCCCATATGTGATATATCTGCATCTGTTGCATGTGATACACAGACATATATATATATATATATATATGGGCAACAGTTAACAACATATGTCAAGCATACACACACATAGATGTGGGGAAGTGGGAGACAGACAGTGATAGAGAGAGAGAGAGAGAGAGAGGGGACACAGATAGAGTGAGTCACACACATGGATACCCTGAATGGCATACAGTGATGTGTTGGTGTGGACAGTGGCATACCAGTTGTAAACAGTTGCACATGCCAGCATAAAAAGGTAAGTTCCATTGTGTAACAGCACTGAGGTTGGGTTTATAATATCACATCACCTGTGTGTGTGTGTGTGTGTGTGTGTGTGTGTGTGTGTGTGTGTGTGTGTGTGTGTGTGTGTGTGTGTGTGCGTGTGTGTGTTCGTAGGTCTAAGTATTAGAAGACTGTTCCCACTCAGTATACTTCACATTGCCCTACTTCACAAGATATGTTGCTGTCATTCACCTGAGAAGTACAATTGGGCACCTATCACCCCTATAAGCTCTGTAATGCATGTGTTAACTGCGTAGCACTATAGTACAAATAACTTGATAGGTAGGGGTTCTAATCTCAATACTGGCAACTGTGTGTGTGTGTGTGTGTGTGTGTGTGTGTGTGTGTGTGTGTGTGTGTGTGTGTGTGTGTGTGTGTGTGTGTGTGTATGTGTGTGCGTGTGTGTGTGTGTGAGACAGTTGTGTGTACAAGAGTGAGGGAGTGTGTGTTTGTAGGTGAAAAAATTTAGGCCATTCCCACCCACAACACTTCCCAATGCCCCACTTTATCAGTCCTGCTGATGTCATTCCCTTTATCAGCACCTTTGGCAGGTAAGCTCTGTAATGCATGTGATAACTGCATAACACTATAGTACAAATCACTAGATAGGCAGAAGTTTACTCTCAGATCTGGCAAATGTGTGTGCGGGTGTATAAGTGTGTGTGTAAATGTGTATGTTTGTAGGAAGAAGTATGTTGAGAAGTTTCCCACCCAGTGACCGACTTTATCAGTCCTGCGGCTGTCATTCCCATTATGAGCACCTTTGGACAGTTGTCAGCCCAGTAAGTGCTGTAGCGTGTGTGATATCTGCATAAAACTATAGTACAAATCATTAGATTGGCATGTGTGATAACTGCATAGCACTATAGTCCAAATCACTAGATAGGCAGGAGTTCTAATCTCAGTACTGGCAAGTAAGTGTGTGTGTGTGTGTGTGTGTGTGTGTGTGTGTGTGTGTGTGTGTGTGTGTGTGTGTGTGTGTGTGTGTGTGTGTGTGTGTGTGTGTGTGTGTGTGTGTGTGTATGTGTGTGTGTGTGTGTGTGTGTGTGTGTGTGTGTGTGTGTGTGTGTGTGTGTGTGTCTATACCACCCTGTACTCTACCCAAGGCCTGCTGATGTCATTCACCTTAGAAGTACCTTGGGACAAAGTAAAATCATATAAACTGTGTGGCGCATCTGATAACTGTGTAACACTATAGTAGAAATTGCTAGATAGGTAGGGGTTCTAATCCCAATACTGGCACGTGTGTGTTTGGTTGAGAATAGTATCCCCTGTAGGCTATACCATTTTGATGTGTGTACCATCCACACCTATTTACCACCTCTCAATGGCATTATTTTATATAGCGTGTTGCCTCACACGCAGCATGTTAAGCCATTATACAAGCCATACCAGTCATTTGTACAGATGTATACGGAATATCCAGATGTCTGCAACCTATATGTGGTCTGTGTCCCCTAACAATGGCCATGCATGTGATATTGTTGCCAAATAGATCACAGTTAGTGTTGTGACACACATGCCAGCATCAGATATCATACCTGACTGAAACATCATACTAATACAACGTCTGTTACCCTATCACTTGGCCAGACTTGTAGGAGAAATGGATGACTCCAGTTGTTATTTCTGGTGGGTTATCTCACCATCCATGAAGCCATTCACAAAATTACTTGTTGTAAGAGGTAGTGGGTTATGTCCCATGCATATAATCTATGTGGGGCATGTCATGTGTATGTAGCATTATAGTACATTAAATTGGATATATAGGTTTATTAAATTGTCAGCTGTCTGTGTGTGTTTTTGCATGCACATCCCATGTGTCACCCTTTACTGTGTGTATGCAAAGGATATACCATTTTGTCTCCCTGTTCCACCCTGTGAACTCAGGAATACATACCACAAACCTGTCATACACAGTACCATGCATGCTCTCACCAACTGCATCAGGGTTGAGTGTATGGGAAAGAAATGGCAGGGGCAAGAGGTGTTGATAGGTGAATCTGTTGTGGTCAATGTAATGGCTAAGCTTGTGAGGGACCTACTGACAGTACTCCAGTAACCTGTTCTGTATGTATGAGCCTGTGGTACTACACAACACTGAGGTGACATGACTGAAGGCTACCTGTCTGTGACAAGGCGTATGTATGCAAGGTCACACTGTCTGACAACAGTGTCCATCATGCACTGTTGCATGCCTACACACCTGGTAAACATACATATAAAGCTGTATCTTGGCTATGAAATGGTTGGTGTATTTGCACTCTGCCATAATCCATGTTGGTAATGTCTGTAGGGCCACAGCCTGCAGGCACACAGACACCTGGAACAGAAACAGAATACAGCATGTCAGACTACATTTAGTCAGTGGTACTAACAACAATAATGCATCATGTCTAATAAGGTACATGCACCTTTATGTGTACCCATAACAATTGCAAGCAGACAGCACCTTACACCGTATTACATAGCTACACTGTACTATATTCACCCTCTGCATCAGACCCATATTAGCAAGTCTCTGCATCAATGGTATGGATGACAGGGATGTGGTACAGGTATCTTCATATGCACAGGGAGTGGTGTGGTTTTTCCAGAGGCCCAGGCTGGGCCATACGGTTGACATCATGTGTGTGTGTTTGAGGGATATCCTATAGATGGGCTGTGCAGTGGTGCTGTGTGGGTCTGGAGGTGACCTGACTGTGATACAGATGTGTGTGTGTATGTATGCACACAGCCACACCATGTGGCTGCCCTACACAGGGGTATGTTGGACACCTGTGGACCGCACATGGCAGGGTGTCCAGTTCACCATCTCCAGCCATGCACATTTGAACTGGTCCTGCCAGGGGTCTCACTAGCACCACCAGGCCCAAGGCCAGATGCAGTACTGCTTCCTGATGCTGATTGCTGTCTGCTGGATCCATGTCCCTGACAGGACCGGCCAGGACCACATGTCCATGGCCTGCTCCATTGTGATGTGGACCACAACCCCCCTTTGGTAGTGCTGGTGTCACTGCCACTATGGGAGTGTAAAGGTGCATGGCCCCATAGACTCTTAGCTGATATTGGTGTTGACCTTCACGCACATGGCCAATGCCCATCTCCCACCACACACTCTAGCACAGACATGCCACGTTCATGGACTCCAAAGGTCTCACCCCACCATCTATTAATGACCTCAGTATTTTGGCATGTGGCCTCAACAAGGGCATGTATGTTGCCATGTAAATCAGGAAGAGTTGCATCCAACACCTTGAGTATGTGCCTGGTGTTGCATTCACTACATGCCTGTGCATCCATGACAGCCCAAAACATGCATCTGGTGACACCTGCTGTGGCACCTTGACAGCAGCTTTATGGGCAGCAGTCCTCCTGCGAACACCCCTGTCCATCTGCCTATGTGGGACCTCACCTGCACTCTGGCTATGGCCAGTGTCTACAGTCACACCTGCTATAGTCACCACACTTGCCTGTTCCATGCCACCACCTGCCAACTGTCCATCATCTGTGGCTGCTGGGATAGGGCATGTGTGGGCATTGTGACTGTGTGCAGGGACATTGTGGATGACTGTGGGATGCCAACCGATGGCACAGATTTAGACCCTGACAACCCCACCTGTGTCGAGTCTGCAGAGACACTGACATCAGACTCTGAGTGGGAGGGACCATGACCACCATGACCACCTGTGGGGGGAAGACAACATATGTAAATTAATAACTGCACTATAACATTTGCTGCTGCACACTCACACACACACATACACACACACACACACACACACACACACACACACACACACACACACACACACACACACACACACACACACACACACACACGGACATGCACACACATACAGATGAGGTGGCAAACAGGTATTACACAGACCTCACTATAGCCAACTGGTGACATTCACAACACAGTCAGACCTCTACATACACTCCCTGGACAGCTCCTCTACATCATGCAGTGCAGCCCTTTCCACTTAATGTTACTACTTATATACACCTCTGTGATATGTGAGTAGTGTTAGTAGGTGATGGGCCTTCAAGTAGCACACACTGCATCCATGTACACATAATTGCTGTTCACCTGTATAGCACAGTGGCAACTCCTACAGAACATACCTCTCAACTGTGCAGAGTGTCCCTGAATGTCTACATGTGTGGCTCCTATTCCTGGTCTGTTTGTCCTAATTCCTGTGTTGTCTGACACATTACTGAGATGATATGAGGACAGGTGTCACTAATTAATGACACATTTTGAGTTTCACACTTCAAAACCTGCAGTACATGTATGTTACAACAGAACCGGTTACACTAACAACCTTCTAATCTTACAGTGGATATTATAATTGTAGACACCCCTGTTAACATGCCAGGTTTGTCTGATATATAACATGAGACTACAGAAATCATCTGATAATATTTCTCACCTTTATTGTCACCTATAACCCGTGCAATCCAATTGAAGAACAAACATATCATTTAGGGGTAACATGTAGAAGTTGAAATATGTACAATTGGCTGGCTGCGTGACTGTGCACACCCTTAAACTAATACTTTGTTAAAGCATCTTTTGATTTCATAACAGCAGTCAGACCTCTTGGGAAGGTGTGTATCAGCATGGCACATCTCGACATAGCAATATTTGTACACTTTCCCTTGCAGAAGCATTCCAACTCTGTCAGATTGCGAGGGCATCTCTTTTGCACAGGTCTCTTCAGGGCACCCCACAGATTTTCTATTGGATGTAGGTGTGGACTGTGGCTGGGCTATTGCAAAACATTGATTGTCTTCTGGTAAAGACATTCTTTTTTTGATTTTGATGTATGGTTTGGCTCATTGTCATGTGGAAAGGTGTAATTCCTCTCCATCCACAGCTTTCTAGCAAACACATTAAGATTTTGGCCCAAAAGGGACTGGTATTTTGAACTGTTCCTAATCCCCTGCACCTTGGCTAAAGGCCCACTTCCAGCTTATGAACAGCAACCCCAGAGCAGGACACTGCTATCACCATACTTCACCAAGGGGATGGTGTTCTTTTAGTGATTCACATTGTTGTTATTGTGCCAAACAAACCTTTTGGTATTGTGGCCAAAAAGTGCAACCTTGGTCTCATTACACCATAACACATTTCCCCACATGCTTTTGGGAGACCTGATGTATTTATCTTGAGAAATTTGCCAGACCTGGAAGTTGTTCTCTGTGAGAAATGGCTTCCATCTTCCAACCCTACTCTATAGGCCAGACATGTCGAGAATACGGGAGATTGTTGTCATATGCAGTACACAACCAGTACTTGCCAGAAATTCCTGTAACTCCTGTAGTGTTGCTGTAGGTCTCCTGGCAGTCTCCCTGACCAGTTTGGATCTTGTCATTTCCACACATTTGGAGGGATGTCCAGTTATTTGCAATGTCACTGTTGCCCCATATTTTCACCACCATTTGATAACTGTCTTCACTGCGTTCCATGGTATATGCAATGTTGTGGAAATGTGTGTGTATGCTTCTCTGGGCTGATACCTTTCACAAATGAGATCCCTTTTGCTGTTTTGTAAGCTATATGCAAACTATGACTGTTGCTGTAGCAGGCAACTGAGTACATGTTAGGATAATCCTGGTAGAACAGCTGACTGTTATTTGCTGTTAATCAAACAGTCTCTGTAATTGATGGCAGGTGTGTACCCAAGAAGACGTAATGCTGCAATTATATCAAAAGTTGCTTCAACACAGTATTTGCTTCAGCCTGTGCACACATATGCATCTAACTTCTTGTATACTTTTTATGTGTCATAATTGTTCCCCTAACAGAATTGTTTGTTTTATAATTGAATGTACAGGTTATAGGTCACATGAAAGGTTGGAAGGGTTTGGAAATGTTTTATTGTGCACTCATTTTTGTATATCACAAATACCTGGCATTCTAACAGGTGTGTGTACACCATTTATATGCGCTATATAACATTAATTTATAAAAAATGTCCCTAGTTTTGGGTCCTTGTCCCCCCATTTGGCAGTCTTTGTCCAGATTTCTTGCAATGACAGTTTGTGAGGTATGCTGCAAATATGTGACATCTCCTGCAAATATGCCCCTGTGATGACCACAGTGAGGCAATGCAGTTAACCCCACCACAAGTGAACATGCACATATTGCAAAATGGCTGAGAGTGACAGTTGTGTGCATGGTGACATGCATGACCTTAACATGCATGGGATACTGGTGAGTCAAAACAGGAAAATCCCATACTAACTGGCTTTAGGCTGCTGTCCCACATCCAGACCAGAGTTACCTATGTAGTTCTGGGGGAGAGGTATTGTCAGTAGACTCACATCTGGCATTGGTACAAGACAAATGCTACTTTTCTGCATGGGTACAGTACAAGCTCTGATACTACACAATTTGCTGTCCTTCACCACAGATGTGCACTTGTGTGCATTACTAAACCCCACCCACAAATGCAGGCTGAACTGACATATGCATCTTTATACTCTATAGAAGACAGTATGACTGCTACATGATTAAATTGATGTGCACTATGACCTTACCTGGTGCTCTTCACATGTTGCCTGGTTGTCACCCACCTCCATGACTTGTGTTTCTTGTGTTGTCTGTTGTGTGGGGGCTGCCCCAAGGTTGACAAGGATCTCATCTGTTGCCATAAGTGGGGTCTGTGTGGCTGGACCCCCACCTGTAGCAGAACGGTCCCTGGAAATGGCAGCAGTTCTTTGATAGGCAGGACGTATCATGTCAGTTGCTCGATGCCTGACCTGATTGTATGTGCGGCCATGGTGGCCCAGGGTGTTAACTCTGTGAACAAGGTCATCCCACAGGCCAGTCCACTCCTGCAGATTTTGTCAGCTACTGCCAAACAGCACTGCATGGTGCTGGATTATGGCATCAGTGATGGCTGCATTCTCATCTGCAGTATATGCTGGCTGATGCTGCATGCCACCTGGATGACATAAACAGGGAAACCCATCACAGGACCTCAAACATTGCCCAAAGTTATTTACAGAGCCAGCACATCAATATTGCATATCATTAGCCACCACTTACAACCACAACATACCCCTGTCATGCATCAGCACAGTATGAACCTGCACTGCACTGCACTCCTGGTCCTGATGTGTCATGTTCCCCCCAATGAGGGCCAGTACATTGCATCTACCACCATTCATCATTCACGTTTGTGTAGAGGGATGACAGTGGTTGTCTTCCTTGCAGATGAGATGTCAATGGTGCTCAGGCTTTGCTTGCATACATTGTGTAATGGAGCTGGAAGCATATGCCTGAGTTCATGTAGGATGCAGACAGGAATGCTATCAGGTCCCATGGAGACTTGCTTTTGTTGACTTTGATTAGGCAGTATGCACCTGCTTTCTGATAAGGAGGGGAGGGGTGTGGGTGCTGTGCATATCCACCTATACTGATGGTGAGCTGGGGGGGGGGTGATACATGGCCTAAACCTATCTGCAGCAGGTTGGCTATAGCTATGGTGTGTGTATGTGGTGTGATTGACCACCATTACAGGGTAGGCTGTGTTGTTGCCTCTGAGGTTGCAGACATATGTGAAGACAGCCTTGTGATTGCCCTTGGTGGATGTGTCCAATCTGTACTCATAGTTAGCCTTACAGTAATCCACCTGTGACCTTATATGCTCATTCAGACAAGGTTTACTTGAGCCCAAGTTTGTGCCTGCTCCTACTTTGCCCTGTACAGTCAAAATACTTACCAATTATGTGCTGTGTGTATTGCTGCTGTCCAGCAAAGGGGATTACTCTACCTTGGTGGAGGTAGGTTTTACAAGTAAGGTATTGCTGAGTCCATGCAGCTATGTAGGTGGTCATATAGCTGTTTGTGGTAGGCATGGACACAAGGTCATAATACAGTTGGGCACCTCTCCAATTTCAACCTGATAATCATGCTTATTCTAGTACCCATGTCTGTGTCAGGGCAATAGAACAACTGGTAGCTGTAGAAATCTAACTCTGTTGGATGCACAGAAACTAAGATTACACATGTGTACAAAATGTACAGCTTATTTACTCGATGTTTTGCTTCCCATGTCTGTTGTTATGAGGCAGGCAGGTACACCTACTCATACACACATGTGCACAGGTAATACCTGATATACATTTCTGTTCTATGTCAGTATGGCACACTGTATTTACACTTTTGCTGCTCAGTCATTCCTCTCAACTTGTTAGGACAAAACCACCACCGTAGCAGATACAAACATGCAAAATCTGAAGGTAATGCTACTCAATGCTAGAAGTCTAAACCTCAAAATGCAAGGCACACCTAAAGATGGAGAACATCAATATCTGTGCAGTAACTGAGACCTGGTTCAAGGGTCCAGAGAGCACCCCTGCAATACCAGGCTACAACTCTTACCACACTTTTCGGCCACCAAACCAAGACCAAAATGCTAAAGGTGGAGGAGTGTCCATATTCACGGATGATATTCACACCTCCATGCTAGTTGCCCAACACAATGCATCTGAAATTCTCCAGGTGCAACTAACACTAGGTAAGACTGCAATCCAAACTATAGCTTGCTACAGATTCCCCACCATGCCCCAAGATTCTCACTACACCTTTCTAAACATACTGGAAAATATTAAGATACAACCAAACACCCTAATACTGGATGATTTTAACTACCCTGCCATTAACTGCGAAAACTACTTGGGTGCCAACATCTTTTCACAACTGTTCTTGGAATTCATAAATTCCAACACCCTGGATCAACTAATCCTTTGTCCCACCAGGGGCTCCAATATCCTAGACCTTATCAACATGGGAGATAGATGCTGCACACCAGTGGTCACCAACTCATTGGTCAGGTCTGACCTTAAGCAGATCACCCTTGACATCCACATCCCACCCCCACCCTCCAGTAAGGAAACCTCCATAAAAAAAACTTTTCCAAAGCCAACTTCATGCTTCTCAAGTCAGAAGTGACAAACTTCATGACACCAATGCAAATGGGATATGAAAGTTTGACTGCTGAATCCTACACTAAGGCACTGTATGAGCACATCCACTCGTGCATGAATCATTCCATCCCAAATAGAAACAAGATGCTCTCCTCCAAAAAAAGGATACCAATCTGGTGGTTCCCTGCCATAAAAAAACTATACAGCAGAAGGAAGAAACTGTTGCAGAAAAGAGGAAAATCCCAGGATGCAAAAAACTCCCTTACCAGTCTCAGTAAGAAGCTGAGATCCCTCATAAAATCCTCAAAAGCTAGTTACGAAAATAAAATTGCCAAAGATTTCAAAGACAACCACAAGGCATTCTATAGTTATGTCAAGAATCTAAATGGCAATGCTCAGTTCTGCTCTGAGCTACAACAGAATGGTATTAAATATACTGATCCCAAGGATATTGCCAATATCCTGGCAGATCAATTTAGTGCCAACTTCACCCTCCTCTCACCCCCTAAAGGGCCCATCTCAATACCAAAAGATTGCCAATTTCTGGTAATAACGGCCACACAGGTAGAAACCACACTCTCAAAAGCTAAGAATACAGCATCCATGGGAACAGATGAAATCCCGGGCTGTGTACTATATGAACTACAAAATATACTGGCACCTCACCTAAGTGTCATGTTTAATCATAGCCTCACCTCAGGCTTTGTACCCACTGAGTGGTACGCAGCTACAGTTATCCCACTCTAGAAGGGGGGATCCACCTTCGATCCTGGGAGCTACCATACCATCAGTCTGACGAGCCTGAACTGCAAGGGCATGGAATGCATTATCATGGAACTTATAAACAAAGACATTGGCAACCTTCAAACACTGGACCCCACCCAGTTTGGGTTCGTGAAGAGCCAATCTCGTCTCCTGATCTGATTGGCTTCTTTGAATCAGTCTCCAGAGCTGTGGACGAGGGTAAGGCGGTCCACACAGCCTATATGGACCTCACCAAGGCCTTCTACACCATCCCCCACTCTGGAATCATAGATAAACTTACTAAACTGGGCATAAATCCCCACGTCACTCGATGGGTTGCCACCTGTCTTACTGACAGAACCCAGACTGTAAAAGTAGCCGACTCCAAATCCAGCTCCAGACAAGTGACAAGTGGAGTACCTCAGGGTTCAGTCCTGGAATCACTCTTGTTTGGCATCTACTTTTCTGAAGTACAGGCCAACACTAAGGGACTCTGGCTAACAAAGTTCACAGATGACTGCAAACTGGGAGCCATTATTGAATCCCCAAATTATGTGGATATTCTACAAAAGGGCCTTAAAGAAACATATGCTTGGTGCGAGAGCCATGGGCTCAAGCTTAATGCCAAGAAATGTATAGTTATCCCCTTTGGGAAAAACCATGTAGCCATGAATCACCACATAGGCGGCAGTACACTAAACACCAAAAGTGTGATGAAAGATTTAGGGACACAGGTGGACAGTGGTCTCACCTTTGATAACCACATCTCCACAACAGTCAGGAAATCCTTCTATGTGGCACACCTCATCACTAAGGGCTTTTTATCCAGGAAAAAGGAGGTCATTGTCCCACTGTACTCATCCCTCATTAGACCCATTATAGAGTATAACACCCCATTTTTTATGTACCTTGCAAGACATCTGCAACAGCTGGAAAGGCTGCAGAAATACCTCAATAAAAGAATCACAAGCCTAAAACAGATGCCATATACTGACCATCTAAAAAAACTTCAGCTATACTCTGTGGCATATCGTCTACTCAGAGGCAATCTCTGCTTAACATCCAAGGCCATGTCAAACTCTGAGCTGTTGGACATGCTCCACTTAAAGAAATCCCAATCCCTCAGAGCCACATGCTCCAGAGATCTAAACCTTGTCATCGCAATGAACAAAACATACTGGAGGGATAGGTTGCTGACCCAGAGACTCCGCAGACTCTGGAATAAACTACCCATACATGTCAAGCAGAGCGCCACCTTGGCCCTCTTCAAAATGAACTTTGATGATTGGATGGGAGATAGGAAATTCACCCTGGGGATCATGTCAGTCACCCTTCTAGACAGGGGTCCAGGGAAGTAAATATTGTGGGAGGAAATATCCAGGGAATTGTTATGGCTAGGCTTGTATAGGCCCTAGGGCCAATAGCCTAGTACCAACCTATGAACCTATGTCACACATACATGGGAGGGGGGCAATGGGCCAAAATTAATGACACTTTCTTAATATTACTGTAACACACTTAAGTCATTCATAGCACAGTAGCCTTTGCATTCACAGACATACCCTGGAGGATGTCCGGCACTCATATGGCAGAAATAGAGGAGAAAGGCTAGGAGTGTGGTAGTTAGGGTATGAAATTTAAATGTTGGCAGTATGACTGGTATGGGGACAGAGCTAGCTGATATGATAGACAGAAGGAAGGTTAATATATTGTGTGTGCAAGAGACCAGATGGAAGGGGGTAAGGCTAGGTGTATCGGAGGCAGGTCCAAATTGTTCTACCATGATGTAGATGGGAGGAGAAATGATGTAGGGGTTATCCTGAAGGAACAGTATGCCTAGAGTGCTTTTGGAGGTGAAAAGAGTGTCGGATAGAGTGATGTTTATGAAGTTGGTAATTGATATGTAATGATGAATGTTGTTAGTGCATATGCTGCGTAAGTTGGGTGTGCAATGGATGAGACAGAAAACCTTTGGAGTGAGTTGGATGAAGTGGTGGTGAGTGTACCCAAGAGTGAGAGAGAGTGGTGATTGGAGCAGATATCAATGGGGATGTTGGTGAAGGGAACAAAGGGGATGCGGAAGTGATGGGTAGGTATGGTGTTAAGCAAAGGAATGCAAAAGATGAGATGGTGGTGGTGTTTGCAAAAAGGGTAGACATGGCTGTGGTGAATATGTATTTTAACAAGACAGAGGAGCATAGGGTGACATACAAGATTGAAGTAAGATGCACACAGGTGGATTATATCCTATGCAGGAGGGCCAGTTTGAAGTAGATTGGAGACTGTAAAGTGGTGACAGGGAGAGTGTAGTTAGGCAGCATAGAATGCTGGTCTCTCCCTTTTTAATTTCTCCAAATCTTTTGGGTTTCTAATACCATAATGGGACTGGACCCCATTCCTAAGTCAAAGTGTGGTTAAAGTTAATAAAATTAGTATTGTTTCACTCTCTGATGTCAGCCAAAAGTGCTCTTTGCAGAACCCGCAATGTGCCCCATAATGGACGCCTTCTGTAATTCATACGGAGTTATGTGTATTGGTAGCATATTTTAATATGACGGTAAACTCTTTTTTTATAAGACCCATTGCTCCTACTACAATTGGAACTATCTGGGTATCCTTCTTCCACATTGCTCTCATTTCTGCTTGCAGATCCTGATATTTTATAACCTTGTGTCTCTCTGTACATAGAACACTGTAGTCACTGGATGTGGTGATTTCAGTGATCAATGATGTTCTTGTCTTCTTTTCTTTGACTACTATATCTGGTTTTCTAGCATCTGGCTTTTGAACTGTTGATAATGGATGATCCCATGTGATGTAGACTTGATCATTTTGTATAATGCTTTGTGGCTTATGTTTTCAGTGCTTCTCAGACACTTCAAAACCATAATGTTTGCACAATCCCCAGTGCAACAGTCTCGCCACACTATTGCGCCTTTCAGTGTACAGGCCCTCTGACATTAGTATGTCACAACCAGCAATGAGGTGTGCAACTGTTTCCAGTTTGGTTTTACAAAACCTACATTTATCTGTTTCTCTCACATGTTCAATGGACTTTGTAAATCAGCATGTATGTAGACCACTGTCTTGCCAATATAAACCTTTCATCTCTTGGTTTAAATTCACCTCTCCTTAACCATTTCTGCATTCATTCCTGATCAACAAAAGGTCTATGGGATGACATTGGTGATCAAGAAGAGGAGAAGGAGTGTGGAAGCAGCACCAATGATCAAATGGGGGAAACTGAAAAAGGGTGATTGTGAGGTTGAGTTCAGGGAAGAGTTAAGACAGGCACTGGCTGGCAGTGGAGAGTCACTGAATATCTGGATAACTACAGCAGAGCTAGTAGGGAGACGACTAGAAAGGTGCTTAGTATGACATCTGGTGAGAGGAAGGAGGACAAGCAGACATGGTGGTGGAATGAGGAAGTACAGGAGAGTATACAGAGAAAGAGGATGGTGAAGAAGAAGAAGTGGGATTGTCAGAGAGATGAAGAAAGTAGACAGGAGTACCAGGAGGTGAGGTGCATGGCAAAGAGAGTGGTAGCGAAGGCTAAGGATGAGGCGTATGAAGAGTTGTATGAAATGTTGCACACTGAGGAGTGAGAAAAGGACCTGTACCAACTGGCTAGACAGAGGGACTGAGCTAGGAAAGATGTGCAGCAGATAAGGGTGATAAAGGATTATGAGGGAAATGTACTCACAAGTGAGGAGAGTGTGTTCAGCAGATGTAAAGAGTACTTTGAGGGGCTGATGAATGAAGAGAAAGAGAAAGAGAGAAGGTTGGATGATGTGGGTATGGTGAATCAGGAAATGCAACAGATTAGCAAGGAGGAAGTAAGGATAGCTATGAAGAGGATAAAGAATGGAAAGGCTTTTGGTCCAGATGACATACCTGTGGAAGCATGGAGGTGTTCAGGAGAAATGGTAGTGGAGTTTTTAACCAGATTGTTTAATGAATCTTGGAAAGTGAGAGGATGCGTGAGCAGTGGAGAAAAAGTGTTTGGGTACTGATTATAAGAATAAGGGTGATGTGCAGAGCTGTAGTAACTACAGAGGGATAACATTGACCAGTCACAGCATGAAGTTATGGGAAAGAGTAGTGGAAGCTAGGTTAAGAAGGGAGGTGATGATTAGTGATCAGCAGTATAGTTTCATGCCTGGAAGGAGCACTACAGATGCGATGTTTGCTCTGAGAGTGTAGATGGAAAAGTGCAGAGAAGGTCAGAAGGAGTTGCAGTATGTCTTTGTAGACTTAGAGAAAGCATATGACAGGGTGCCTAGAGGGAATTTGTGGTATTGTATGAGGAAGTCAGGAATGGCAGTGAAATATGTAAGAGTGGTGCAGGATATGTACAAGGGTAGTGTGACAGTGGTGAGTTCTGAGGTGGGAGTGACAAATGCATTTAAGGTGGGGGTGGGATTACATCAGGGATCAGCTCTGAGCCCTGTCTTATTTGCAGTGGTGAGGAACGGGTTGACAGACAAGATGAGACAGGAGTCCCCATTGACTGTGATGTTTAGAAATGATATTGTGATCTGTAGTGAGAGTAGGAAACAGGTTGAGGATACCCTGGAGAGGTGGAGATATGCTCTAGAGAGGGGAGGAATGAAGGTCAGCAGGACTAATACAGAATTTGTGTGTGTGAATGGGAGGGAGGCTAGAGGAATGGTGAGGATGCAGGGAGTAGAGTTTGCAAAGGTGGATGAGTTTAAATACTTGGGATCAACAGTTCAAAGTAATGATGAGGTGAAGAAGGAAGTACAGGCAGGATGGAGAGGGGGAGAAGAGTGTCAAGAGTGATTTGTGATAGACGACTAGCATTAAGAGTGAAAGGGAAGGTCTACAAGAGGGTAGTGAGAGCAGCTATGTTATATGGGTTGGAGACAGTAGCATTGACAAAAAGGCAAGAGTCATAGATGGACGTGGCAGAGTTAAAGATGTTATGATTTGCACTGGGTGTGACAAAGGTGGACAGGATTAGGAATATGTATATTAGAGGGTCAGCTCAGGTTGGATGGTTTGGAGACAAAGCCAGGGAGGTGAGATTACGTTGGTTTGGACATGTGCTGAGGAGGGATGCTGAGTATATTGGGAAAAGGATGGTAAGGATGAAGCTGTCAGGTAAGAGGAAAAGAGGAAGGCCTAAGATAAAATTTCTGGATGTGGTGAGAGAGGTCATGCAGGTGGTTGGTGTGACACAGCAAGATGCAGAGGACAGGAAGAAATGTAGACAGATGATCCACTGTAGCGACCCCTAATGGGAATAGCCAAAAGAAAGAGAAGGAGATGTTGTAATGTCAGTCTTCACAGATTTGCCAATGACTTCCCAGACATAACACAACTCTGTGAGTAAATGACTACAAATATGAGACACACATATGGTCAGTGTGCATAACATTGGACAGTTGAATGGTATGAGCTCAGTATATCACATCCAGTTCAACACATACGTCTGCAACAGTACTTAACTATGCAAATATCCTATATAGGTCTCTCACATTTCTGAGACAAACATGTATATCACAGTTGTATTCACAAGTAACATATGGATATCTACAACATTCCAGTGGCTGGCCTATCAGTGTCACAGTCAGTATTGTTCAACACACACTCCAGTAGTAGTCATATGTGAGCCATCCTTTCCTGGGGTGACTCAGGGGCCTGAGCCGTGAACTATGTCACTGCAGACAGACACAGGTGGCATGGCCATAGGTTCTGATCAGCAATATATCAGTATAACAAGTCTTGTTGAGACATATTTGTTGAACTTCTTTTTTCCCATTATGACATACCCCTTACTTCATTCCATTACATGCTTACTTGTTTGACATACCTTTTTTTTCAAGTATAGTTTGATTCTGATTTGTGTTGGTCTGTAGATTTGTTTGTCAGTCTGTTTGTCTGTCTCTCTCTATCTCTCCAAGATGTAGGTTATACATCTGTTTTGCATAGGCAACAGCTTGCCTTTTGTAGGTAATGTTCATGAGCAGCTGATGGCTTGTGCACCAACTGGTGTCTCCCACTTGCTAATTCCATGCAGAACAGCTGTGTTTTTATTCCTATAGCCAATGGCATGGCAATACACTCCTATAACTGAGTACTTCATGTGGACATTGCCCCTTTTCCTTGCCTGTGAGAAGGACTTCAAGGAGGTGTGTGAACAACAGAATCACAGAAGGAAGTTGGGAATACCTCTTACAATGAAAACCTTGGAGACAGCCCAACAAAATGGGGGAGAATGTTCCAGACATAGGGACAGAATGTAAGTATTGCTGTTATACAGTTGGATTAATGCTAGTTTAGCAGGGTTTGTGTGGACATGGCTTCTCTGTGTGATTTTAAGTCTGACAGTGTTATGTGGTTGACATAACTCTCAACTGCAGGGCTATCCACAGAATGGCCAGAGTTTGGACTCTTATGTTTGGTCTGTTCCTCACACAATTTGTGTCTTTGGCAAATCAGTAGCATAC